>NW_006408660.1:4052630-4066509 GCF_000296735.1 Chrysochloris asiatica
TTCTCTAGGTAGGGTCCCGCTCTCGACTCTTCTCCGTTGATGGTCCTAGGGACCTCCATTCCTAGACTGGAAAGTTAATCACCACATGATACAATTTTACAAGACCTATGACTTTTTCATTGCAAATACTTTTTTAAAAAAAACCATAAAAGACAGCTATACACATGGACCTCACCAGATGGAATACAAAAAAATCAAATTGACTACAGCTGTGGGAAGAGATGGTGGAAAAACTCTATATTGCCAGTCAAAACAAGGGCAGACTGTGGAACAGACCATCAACTGCTCATATGCAAGTTCAGGCTGGAGCTGAAGAAAATTAAAACAAGCTTCATGAGAGCCAAAATATTACATTGAACATATCATACCTGAATTTAGAGATCATTTCAAGAACAGACTTGATGCATTAGACACTAATGACTGAAGAACAGAGAGTTGTGGGATGACATCAAGAATATTATACAGGAAGAAAGCAAAGGTCATTAAGAAGACAAGAAATAAGGAAAAGACTAAATGAATGTCTAAAGAAACTCTGAAACTTGCTCTCCAGTATAGGGATTCTAAAGCAAATGGAAGAATAAAGTAAAAGAGATAAACAGAAAATTTCAAAGGGCAGCTCAAGAAGACAGAGTGAAATATCATAATGAAATGTGCAAAAACCTGGAATTAGAAAACCAAATGGAAGAACACACTCAGCATTTCTCAAGCTGAAAGAACAGAAAAAAAAAAATCAAGCCTTGAACTGCAATATTGAAGGATTCTATGGGCAAATGAAGTACTGTGGGTTAATGCGCCAGACTGCAAAGCCGTTTGAACTACAAGGTCGGTGGTTCAAGCTCACCAGTCATTCTTTGGAAACCCTATACAGGGTTTATGGGTCGGAACCGATTCAACGGCACTTAACAACAACAACAATGGGCAAAACATTGCATGGTGCAAAAAGCACCAAAAGAAGATGGAAGGAATACACAGCATCACTGTACCAAAAAGAAATGGCCAATGTTCAACCATTTCAAGAGGTAGCATATAATCAAGAGACAATGGTACCGAAGGAGTATGTCCAAGCTGCACTGAAGGCATTGGCAAAGAACAAGTCTCTGGGAATTGATGAAGTGCAAATTGAAATCTTTCAACAAACTGATGAAACACTGGAGGTACTCACTCATCTATGCCAAGACGTAAAGAAGACAGCTACCTGGCCAAGTGATTGAAAGAGATCCATATTTGTGCTCATTCCAAAGAGAGTGTTTTTTTTGTGTGTGTACTCATTCCAAAGAGAGTCCCAATGGAATGCGGAAATCACAAGACAATATCATTAATATCAAATTCAAGTAAAGATGTACTAATGATAATTAAAAAACAAAACAAAAAATGGCTACAATAGCACATCAGTAGGGAACTGCCAGAGGTTCAAGTTGGTTTCACACAAGGATGTGGAACAAGGGATATCACTGCTGACGTCAGATATATCTTGGCTGAAAGTAGAGAATATCAGAAAGATGTTAACCTGTGATTTATTAACTACATGAATACTTTCATCTGTGTGGATTATTACAAGCTATGGATAACATTGTGAAGAAAGGAAATTTAGAACACTTAATTGTGCGCATGATGAGCTCAATTAGAACCAAGAGACAGTCATTGTAATAGAACAAGGGGACACTAAATGGTTTAAAATCAGGAAAGATGTGTGCCAGGGTTATGTTCTTTCACCATACTTATTCATTCTATATGCTTAGCAACTAAGTCAAGAAGCTGAATTACATGAAGATGAATGTGGCTTCAGGACTGAAGATAGATAAACAACCTGTGATATGTAAATGATATAACCTTCCTTACTGAAAGTAAAGAGGACTTAAAATACTTACTGATGAAGATCAAAGACTACAGCCTGTGGTATGGATTGCACCTCAACGTAAAGAAAACAAAAATCTTTACCACTGGAGCAATAAGTAACATCATGATAAATGGAGACAAGATTGAGGTTGTCAAGGACTTCATTTTGCTTGGATCCACTATCAACACTCATGGAAATAGCAGTCAAAAAATCAAATGATATATTGCATTAGAGAAATCTGCTGCACAAGACTTCTTTAAAGTGTTAAAGAGAAACGATGTCAGTTTGAGGACTAAAGTGTGCCTGACCCTAGACATAGTATTTTCAATATATATATGTGAAGGTTGGACAATGAATAAGGAAGACAGTAGAAGAAATGATGCCTCTAAGTTATGGCGTTGGAGAACAATATTTAATGTACTATGGATTGCCAGAAGAACAAAAAAATTTGTGTTGTAAGAAGTACAGCCAGAATGCTCCTTAGAAGCCAGGATGGGAGACTGTCTCTCGTTGTTGTTGTTGTTGTTATGTGCCGTGAAGTCGGTTCTGACTCATAGCAACCCTGTGCAAGGTTTCTGAGGCTATAAATCTTTACGGGAGCAGAAAGCCTCATCTTTCTCCCGCGGAACAGCTGGTCGTTTCGAACTGCTGATCTTGCGGTTCGCAGCCCGATTCATAGCCACTCATACTTGGGATATATTATCAGGAAGGACCTTTCCCTAGAGAAGGACAACATGTTTGGTAAAGTGGATGGCCAGTGAAAAAGAAGAAGACACCCAATGAGATGGATTGGTCTAGTGGCAGCAGCAATGGGCTCAAATATAACAATGATTGTGAGGAAGGTGCAGGGTTTGGCAGTGTTCCATTCTGTTGTGCATAGGACTGCTATGAGTCAGAACCAACTCAACAGTGTCTAACAACAACATCTTGTTTGAGCTCTCATTATTTTGGTCATTTGTTATTATGCAGCAAATCTAGCCTCATTGCTATAAATGTTAAAGAGAAGCATTTAATTAGACACCAAAAGAAGGATCCTGAAACTCAAGATGAAATAGGGGGAGACCCAGAAGTAGACATCAAGATAACTTCACAATTTGTTGAATTCTTTCATAGATTTTCTCTCTTATCTTCTGACAATTGCTGATCCCATTTACAGATGAGAAGATGGAATCTCAGATACATTACTTGCTTGTTCAAAGTCACCAAACTGTCAGTAAAAGAATGTGAGAGGGGGCTGTTGTGAAAATTGTCCTTAATGTGTCCCCAGCACAGTGCCTGGAGCATAGTAGGTGAACAATAAAGATCTTTTTGATGAATAAATGCATCCTCTGCTTTTAAGGGCACACTTTTTCCATGGTCTCATACCATTTTCTTGATTTCTTAGACAAATGATGGAGAGGAATAGGAGAGGAAGGAATGATGCTTTTGTAATGCTGAGTGATAAAATTGGCTCCCATCAGCTTCCTCAAGGCCAGCACCACAGTTAGCCAGGACAGTGTGAGAAGGGCTAGGCACCTGTTGTTTGTCTCCCAGGATCCCCTCACCCTCCCTCCAGTAGCAGCATCTTGATTTTCGTCTTGGTGATGCGTCAGCTAACATTGGCTCTTTCCAGCACTCTGATCTTGCCTTCTAAACCATGAGAGAACAAATTTGTTTGTTAAAGCCATCCATTTGTGGTTTTTCTGTTAGAGCAACACTGGAGAACTAAGACAGTAGCTTTCAATAGAAAATGTAAGTGTTCTGAGACCCATTAAAGCTTAAGATCAAATGTTTCCTAAATAGTTACTATTATACTGTTTCTGGTGGTGGTGGCGGTGTGCTGTGAAGTTGATTCTGACTCACGGTGACTCTATATAGAATTTCTGAGGCTGTAAATCTTTACAGGAGCAGAAAGTCTCATCTTTCTCCCATTGAACCACTGGTAGTTTCGAACTGCTGACCATGTGATTAGCAGTCCAATTCATAATCACTACACTACCAGAGCTCCTTACTGTTTCTGGTAGTTTATCTTTTTAAAAAATTGTATTTGATGGTTATTGTGGAAAATATTCACGGAAAAACATAAACAATTGAACTGTTTTTTCATGTATAATTCAGTGACATGTATTATATCCTTTGCTTTATGAAACCATTCTCACCATCCTATTTTGAGTTGTTCTTCCTCCAATAACATAAACTCACTGCCATCTAAGATTTATATTTAAACTTTTGAGTTGCTGATATTAATTTGATCCCATATAGATAGTTCTTAAAAGAGCATAGTTCTGAAGGCAGATTGCTTTTACTAGTTAAGCTAAACTATTGTTTGGTTTTAAGAAATCTTAAGGTTCAAAGATTATTTCATTGAGTCTTCATGACTCCAGAAAGTCTGGAATTCACAAGAATTTGAAATTCTGTTCTGTATTTTCCCCCTTTGGAATCTCTGGTCAAGGTGTTCAGTAATGGTAACTGGGTACCATCAGTTTTTCTGACCTTATGATATAAAAGGCAGTTGCTTTTAGAGGCAATTAGACACACATTCCATATTCTCCTCCTATTCCTGACTCTCTTTCTACCTCTGTTGTTCCAGGTATATAGGGACCAGTTGTTGTGCCGTGGCTTGCAAACGTTTACGACTCCAGGCACTATACATCAAACTAGGAGGTAGAACAGAACCACTAAACATGTTATTAGGACAATGAACTGAGATGTCCCATGAAACCATGACATTAAACCAAATCCCATAAGATGTTTGGTTGTAGATAAGGTGCTGTAGCAGCTACTTTTTTTTTTTTTTCCCTTTGTGTCATTGTTGTAAATATATGTATTCAACTTTACCAGTCCAACTTTTTACAGATGTACAACTTACTGGCAAGAATCCCTACTTGTAATCAACATGATACTTCCAACCTGGTATTTAACCTTAAAAGTATTCACCACCTACCTTGAGAGGAGCAGAACACTCTGAATTGCAAAGCATCAACTAGTTGCATTAATAGAGCAGAGGGTAGTTAGCTGCTCAACTTGAAACATAACTTGTGATAGAGTTGACTATGATGTCACCCATAGCTCTGGCTTAAAAGTCCAAACACTTTACTGTCAAATGCAGTTCTGCTACTCACATCCTGTGTGAACACTGGCTTGTTCTCTAGTCTTTTTGAGTGAGCTGGGCTTGTCCATGAGCCACACAGAGCCCTCTTCAGGGAAGCACAGGTTGACCCACCACAGGGAGGGCAGTTAGCAGATGGCTTCCACTTTAGAGAATCATCTTGCCCAAGGTCATGCATTTCTCTGGGAAGTTGGCATTCAGTGACTGGATCAAGTGAAGGTGTAAAAATCTAACCAAGTCTTATGGACAGTATTTGCTCTAGAACCCCCTGTGGGGTAGAACAGGCTTTGCTGGTCTGGTATTGTACCTTCCTTTCATAAATGTTGATCTCTAATAAGTATTTTTGCACCTTGAACCCAGCACCTACTTTTGGAGACTCCAAGTTGTGGCACTTGGGCCTTATTTTCCTCATCTGCAACCCATAAATATACCTGGCACCGCCTTCTAAAGATGGCAGTCTGCTAGTGGTCAATGCAGGTAAGAGCTGAATCTGGCTCTCTCCTGGCCAATTCCTTCCCCATGCCACCAAAGAAACAGATGGGAGCCAAGAAAAGGGCTTCCAGTGCTGAAGGAAGAGCACATCAGAAAATGAGAACAGCCAGTTCTTGTAGGGAGTTTTACAGGACACACTAAGGTCTTGAATCATTCCAATTTGTTGGGTCTATAGCTGCTACAACCCCCTGGTGATATGCTGGACAGGGAAGGCTTGCTGTGCAGCACTGTGAAACTCTTTACAATGTCCTACAGGAAAATCATTAAGCCATGTTCCAGGGTGGATCCTGGCCTGTCGTAAATCCTCAATAAGACTTCTGGGTTGTGTTTTGAGATGCTAAGTATTGAGGATAAGGGAATGATGAAGTGTTTTTCACTTGGCAGGGAGAGAATTTCTACGATTCATTTCCTTTTATGGAGCAAGAGAAAGAAAGAGAATGTGTGTCTCTGTGTGTGTATATAAGAGAGAGAGAGAGAGAGAGATGGCAATGTGTAAGTTTCCATCACTGTCTTTCTAAAAATTCAGTGCAGTCAGATAGTGATGATTCTTTTATCCAGCCCCCAAATGCATGTTAAAAATGCCAGTCAACTACAAAATATATACACCATTTGGGTTTTAATAAATGCCAAGCTGTCTATGCTGATTAAATTTAGAGGAAATGCTTATCTTCTACAAGCTTAATCACCTGTGGTTATCTTTTGGAGACTTCATAACAAACAGTAAATCTGAAAAAAGAGTTTTAATTTTCCCTTTCCCCAACCCTGTCCCTAGCCTCTTGGGTTTCTTCTCCTGGTCTGTGTGGTGTGTGCTACCTCCCCTCCCTCCCTTCTAATTTAGCAGTCTCAGATGGTAGTACCATGCCATACCCGTTTGGGAGATTTCTCCCTTGAAGGTTTTCTAATTAAGTCTTCTAGAAAAATGACATTTAATTACAGAGAGAGGTTTTCTTTGGGTTCCAAAGACAGTAGATATTTCAATCAAATCGTTGCTGTCCTTGTATTCTTTTCCTCTTTCCTTTTTTCTTGCCCAGTGAGACGATAAAGAAAAAAAGTCTAAAAAATCCATGGAGAAACTACATTTTATGCATGTTTACTTAATTATTTTGACAGGCTTCCAGTGGGCCATGGAACATTTCAAACTCATTTCTAAGATTCAGGCTTCAATCAGATAAACACATTTGATTAAACATCCTTTTAAACTCATTATCAGCTCAGCAATGACTCCTTTCAAAATGACCTTTCAGATGATCTTCCGATCTCAAATATGTGGTGTTAGCAATACGACCTTCAGTGTTATCTGTTTGCAGTTCTGGATTCAAAGTGGGCCCCTCAAAGTCACCTCAGTATGACTTTGCAAAGGGAAAGCTGGACTGCCCTGAAGTTCAGGGGAGCCGTAGGAGAACTGGGTCTGACTTATTTTTCCATTAAAAAAATCATTTTTAATGTACTAAAATATATGTAACAAAAATTTTGTCATTTCAAGTGTACAATTAGACAAAACGTAATTGTTTTTGTTAGGTGTCATTAAGTTAATAAACAAAAATATCAACATGTGAAGTTACTGTTTCTTGACTTACCCTCCATCTAGGTCTGTACACTTCTGAAGGCAGTGTTTTCATCTCTCTAATTCTTCCTGGAAGAATTCTACACTTTTTGGTTCACATCATGTCAAGGTGATAGTTTTGACATCCTCCAGGGATTCAAATTGTGTTCCTTTTATATATTCTTTGAGTTTGGGGAACAAAAAGAAGTCTGAACAGGCAAGATTAGGGCTGTAGAATGAATGGGGTAAGGTTTTCCAGTGAAATTCTCATAGGACAACCCTTGAAGAATGAGCAGGTGCATTGTTGTGGTGGGAAAAAAAATTCCTTGGTGCATATTTTTCTGGCCTTTTTCTTATCAAAGCAATTTTCAATTTTCTGAAAATTTTTTCATAATAAGCCCCTTGGGAATTCCCCAAAATAGTTATCATAACCTTCTAAGTTGACCTTTCTGCCTTAAATGAACTGCCTCAGCAATTGTACTTGAAAACCCTCCCCCCGCTTTTTTTAAGGCATTCTTTTTACTGAAAAAACTTGTCTGGAATCATCCACCGATCAGAGAGATAGGTTTAAACACATTTTGTCTGGAATAAACCTGTGTATGCATGAACTCGTGGAAGTAGCAGTCAAGAGATCAGACGACGTATTGCACCGGGCAAATCTGCTGCACAGGAACTTTTTAAAGTATTGAAGAGCAGAGATGTCAGCTTGAGGACTAAGGTGCGCCTGACCCAAGCCATGGTATTTTCAATAACCTCATATGGATGCGAAAGCTGGACAGTGAATAAGGAGGATCGTAGAAGAATTGATGCCTTTGAGTTGTGGTGTTGGAGGTGAATACTGAAAGTGCCATGGACTGCCAAAAGAACCAATAGATCTGTTTTGGAAGAAGTGCAGCCAGAGTGCTCCTTGGAGGCCAGGATGGCTAGGCTTCGTCTCTCCTACTTTGGACATATTGTCCGGAGGAAACAATCATTGGAGAAGGATGTCATGCTGGGTAGGGTGGAGGGTCAGAGAAAAAGAGGAAGACCCCCAACGAGATGGATCAGCCAGGTGGCATCATCAATGGACTCAAGTGTGGCAGCAGTAGTGAGGTTGGCCCAGGATCGGACATTGTTTCGTTCTGCTGTGCATGGGGTTGCTATGAGTCGGTTCCAACTCGATGGCACCTGACAACAACAACAATGCATGAACTGGAACTCTCGTAGCAATGCTTTTTTACTTCCTACAATGCAGTGATTTACTTAATATGACCCTTTTATCTATAGTCTTTGTGACTCCCACAAAATACCTGGGTGGGACCATGCAGACTGAGTGTATTTACTCTTTTTCTGATGGGCCTAGGTAAAAGAATGTGGGGGAAGATGCAGAATAGGATTGCATGACTCAGTTGTAAGTAATTATTAGCAGAGTTCGTTGTGATTGTATTTGGAACTCTAATGTGGTGATTGGTCAATTTTGCCATCTCACTGGGTATAAAATGAGCCACCTCAGAAACAGGAATGAAGGATCTCACTACCATCAAGAAAGAAGAGTCAGGAAAAAGGGAGTGTGTTCTTTGGGCACCAAAATCCCTGTATGCTGAACTTACTTACTTCAGCAGACAGAGGCTGAGGAGTAGCAGCACCAGACCCAAGAGTCACAGCACAGGCAGAGCAATGGGCTTCCCAGTCCACACAGAAAGTAAAGTTGAATGCCTTTAGGTAGTAGTTTCACTTGAGGAGTGGGGTGCCTCCAGGCACTTAATCGGGGGAACTACATTTGCTGACCCTTGGAGCTAGAGCAGAGTGTCTGTGGGCTGAGGCTTATGGTGGACTGGCACGCCCTTTCAGCATTTATCACCTGTGCTAAAAGAGTTTTGTAACATTGCCTTGGTGGGGCAGAGGCAAAGGCAAAGTGGCTGAGAGGCTGAGAGTCCTCAGACCTGAGAGAGGTGTACTTGACCAGAGACCTGTATCCTGAGCATTTTGGATCCTGATTGTAACCTGTTAACTTCGCTAATAAACTTTATAATTGTGAATATTGTCTGTGAGTTGTGTGTGTCCATTACAAGAGATTTCGAACCCAACAAAGAAATAGAGTGCTGTGGGAAGGATGGTTGGTGGCAGAATTGGTCAAAGAACTGGGAGGGTAGAGGTATGCCTCATAGAAATCAATGTCAAGTTTGATTCTCCTCCCCTAGTGAAGTCAGAGGAGGTCAGTCACCACCCCTGCACCATCTTCACACTTACCCTTTTATTAGCTGCATTCTCCATGTTGAGCAATCATCACTACTATGGATTCCCAATAGGTTTTCATCCCCCAAACATTATCCCTTAAGCAACAACTTTCCATTCTTCTCATCCCCTAGTAGCCACTAATCAACATTTGTCTCTATGGATTTCCTATTCTAGATATTTTACGTAAGTGGGATAATACAATATTTATCCTGTGTTGTCCTAATTTCACTCAGTATAATGTTGCTTATTAGTGTTGTGTCTTGTATCAGAACATCATTTCTCTTTATGGTTGAGTAATATCCCATTGTATGTACTGACCACATTTTGTTTACATATTCTTCTGTTGTTAGACATTTGGATTGATTCTACCTTTTGGCTATTGTGAATAATTTTTCAATGAACAATGGTGCAAAAGTATCTTGTGGAGTCCCTGCTCTGAAGTCTTTTGGGTATATACCTAGGAGTGGAATTGCTGGGTCATATGGTCACTCTTTGTTTAATTTATTGTGGAAACTGGGCTTGATTTTGAAATTCAGTTTGCAGTTGGAGTGTAGAAACATTCACTTCCAAATATTTAAAATCCCAGGACTTGAAGTCCAACTCACTGGGGTTGAATCCCAGCTCTCTATTTGAAAATGTAACCTCTTACCCTCAGATTTGTCATTTGTAATATATACTTTATACTTGCTCACTCCCATGGTTGTGGTGGAAATGAAATGGGTTGATACATGTGAATGCTATTAGAATTGCAGTAGGTTGAATTCTTTAGGAGACAGAATCTGATTGGAGAGTAACTTGTGTTGGTTCTGACTCACAGTGACCCTGTATAGGGTTTCTGAGGAGCAACTGGAGGGTTTGAACTGCCAGCCTTGCAGTTAACAGTCCAGTGCTTAATCTTCAGCACAACACCAGGACTCTGGAGATTAACATGTAAGAGGTTTATTAAGAACTGCTCTTGGATTCAACATCAGTGGAGGGAAGGGAAGGAAGAGTGGGGAAAGGGAGAAGCCAAGCTACAATGTAAGCTTAATGATTGCCTTAGCCAATCCCACAGGATGCTGTGGAGTTAGAGGTGTCCCAATATCTGGCCAAGATGGCTGGGTCTTTTAGTCTGCATCATTCAATCACTATGCGGCCCACTCAGGATGGGGAGGACCTTGGGTGAGGAAGCTCTGCAACTGACACTGTCCTGAAGAGGCTGCAGATGTTTGTCTGCCTCCAGCACCCTAATAGCTCGGGCAGAATGTTCTTTCTTGAAGGAGGATATCTGAGTGGAATATTCCCGCCACCACCTCAACTCCTAATAGATGTAGCTTCTGTTGTTATTAATGGGTCTAGATTAAAAGGAGATTTCTGAATGCTTTCTTTTCTGTAGGATGCAGAGCACTAACCTAGCTGAACACTGCATTGCATCTATCAATTTAGTCATTTGTTCAACAAATGTGTTTCAAGTGACTCCTGTGGTATTCCAGGCAGTGTGCCAAGCACTGGGGACACTTCTCTTGCTCTCATGTATCTAACATTCTTAATGAGGACCTTATCTTGGATGAATGTTTCATAAACTTTACCTCTTCTGACGAATAGATGAGGATGACTGTCTTTTAGGTGAGGAAACAAGCTTATAACACATACATGCACACTCACACATAGCATCAAAGGTTTTGTAGGTTGTGTCAATTGGATTCTCTTCCAAGATAGAGTTAGGAGTACAGGAAGCTTATTGGATTGATGCCTATGAAAGATGAAGGGGTAAAAAGCAGCATTGGGCAGAAGCCTATGGATTATGGTTCAGATCTCACAAATCTTGGCCATTTCAAGGGGAAGATATCAAGTAAATGAATCCCCTATTGGGCAGAGATGGACAAGCCCTAGTCCCTTCCATGCTCTGTCATTTGCAAGGGGCTGCCTGGGAAGAAAGTATCCTTAGTTCCAAGGTCATGACAGAACTAGAAGGCGTGCCATACAGGTGATGAACAGTAAGTTCTCTATAGAAAAAAGAGCTTTCTGGATGCTACATAAAGATGAAAAGAGATTGTCTCTGCAAGCAGGGTCCCAGCACATGATAGGCATGGTAGAAGGACCTGGACAACTTTTCAATCCTTTTCACCCTTTTTTGTGGTAGCTTTGGAATTTGCAGTGAGGAATAGGAGACTGAAAGGTTATGTTGTATTAGGTTTCTTTGGTAACAGTAATATTACTCTATTAATCTGTTGCATTGTTAGTTGGTTCCAATTCACAGCGACCCTATGAATGAAACACTGCCTGGTCCTGTGCTATCCTCACAGTCATCGCAGGTTTGAATCCATTGTTACAGCCACTAGCAAGCATGATGTCCATCTCCTGAGACTGGTTCCTCCTGATAACATGTCCAAATTATGTGAGACAAAGTCTTGACATTCTTGCTTCTAAGGCTGTACTTCTTTTAAGACAGATTTGTTCATTTTTTTGGCAGTCCATGAATGTTCTTTGCCAACACATAATTCAAATGCATTAATTCTTATCCAGTTTTCTTGATTCATTGTCCAGCTTTCCCATGCATAAGATGACTGAACATATTGTGACTTGGGTCAGGTGTACTGTAGTCTTCAAAGTGACTATTATTAATCTGTTGTTATTAAGTGCTATTAGCCATTTCTAACTCATATCGACCCTGTATGGAGTCCTCATGTGGTGCTGTAGGATTAGCACTGGACTGCAAGGTCTATCTGAATTGCAAGATTGGTGGTTCAAACCCACCAGCCTATACAGGGTCGCTATAAATTGGAACTGACTCCATCACACTTAACAACAACAACAACAGGGTTTCTGAAGAACAGCTGGAAGAATTGAACCACTGACCTTGTGGTTAGCAGTCCAGTGCTTATATTACAGTGCTAGGCCATCTATTGAGTGTTTAATTACATATCAATCACTGTCCTAAGCAATGTAAATGACCTCTGTGTATCCTTACTTGATTCTCTGAATTAGGTACCTCATTATTTCCATTATACAGATGAGGAAAACAGGACCCAAAGGGAGAAGGTCACTTGTTTGAAACTCACAGCAAATAAAAGGAGGTTTCAAAAAGTTTGTGGAAAAATGGAATGAAGTGATAATGGAATTTTTCCATGAACTTTTGAAGCCCCGTCATATGAGTCAGAGCTTTTGATCTGGAAATTCTGAACCGTCTGTTGGGGCCCTGACAACTCAGTTAAAGTTCTCAGAAAATCGCCCAACTAGAAAACAAGATTTGGGAGCACAGTACCGATTATCTAGATGTATGGCAAAATGTAACAGCCTAATTTGATGGGAGGTCAAGGCACCCTCAGTGTGTCTCTGGGAAGCTGTCACGCTAGTACGCATTCTGCAGGGAAACTAAAATCACTTTGCAAACAAAGTAAATAAGAACAAAGGAGAAAAGGAATGGAATGTTATCGGGGACAGAATTTAGAAACTTATTTTTGTGTACCTGAGAGCCTCTAAGAACAGCTGTATTCTTTCTTACTTCCTGAATTAAACTGAGAAGTAAGTAAGTCTCTTTCAGATAAAAATGACTACAAATGCCTTTGGGCAGGGGTTTGGAAAACTGCACTGTGTTTTCCTGGTGGAGCTGGAATTTCACAGGGAGGACATAACTTTGTCATTGCCACGTTAACAGAGGATAATTGCTTGTTGAATCTATGCCTGGAAGAGTCTCAGATGAGGACGACTGTTCCCAGTTGTTCCTGCCAGAGATTGTCATTGTTGTCGTTAGATGCCATCTAGTCAGTTCCAGCCCATAGGAACTCTTTATATAACAGAACAAAAACACTACGCAGTCCTGTGCCATCCTCAAAATTCTTAGGTTTGAGTCCCTTGTTGCAGTAACTGTGCCAATCTATCTAATTGGGAGTCTTTTGTTTTTGCACTGACCTTTTGCTTTACTGAGCATGATGTCCTTCTCTAGGGACTATTCCCTCATGGTAACATGTCCAAAGAGGAAGTCTTACCATCTTCACTTCTATTTATTTATTTTTAAATGCTTTATTGTGAATTATGTGATAGTTTACATGGGAGGACATTAGCTTCACATTGATCCCGTCGTATATCATTTCCTTGCCATGGTTACAATCCCCTCCATGCATCATCCACCAACCAAAGGGTATACCCTACAAGCCTGCCCCCCCCACCCCCAGTCATCTGCACACAGCCCCTCTTCTTCTCTGGGTCCAAAGTCCCCAGCTGCTCCATCTCCCTATGTCATCGTCTCTGCCTCCATTCCTGGCATCACTGCTTCTCTGGGTAGGGCTCCGTTCTCTGCTCTTCTCCCTTGATGGTCCCATGGACCTCCACTCCTAGACTGCAAAGTTAATCACTTCCCTCCCTTTGCCACAAAACGTCTA
Organism: Chrysochloris asiatica; assembly: GCF_000296735.1. Taxonomy (NCBI): domain Eukaryota; kingdom Metazoa; phylum Chordata; class Mammalia; order Afrosoricida; family Chrysochloridae; genus Chrysochloris; species Chrysochloris asiatica. The sequence continues at coordinate 4,066,169 of NW_006408660.1, forward strand.
CCTTTACATTTCTAGCCCTTACAACCAGTCCTGATAACAATTATTCACTATTGTGTCACAAGAGATCTTTCCGCATCTCCTTTCATCAGCCCCGACTAGACAGAATGGATACTACTCAGTTGAGATTCTACCTTTCTCCACGCCCTCTGGATCTAGTTCCCTCTTGAAAGCTTGTAAGCCAGTCACTTCTTGCCTCTGTAGCCTCCCCCCCCGCCCCAATTCTGGGTAGCCGATATCCATCCCTGTCCTCTCCATGTGCAGAGGGGGTGAGAATGATCCTCGCTGTGAAGATTTGTTCCCTCTTTTGAGCTACTGCATCCATAGGTGTAGGTCAAGTTCAT
>NW_006408660.1:4070559-4072680 GCF_000296735.1 Chrysochloris asiatica
GTCTAAGTTACCTGTACCTATCAACCCTGTATACAGAGGGGATAGGATTGATACTTGATTATCAATTGGTATTTTGAGCTACTACATCCATAAGTATAGGGCAAGTTCATCAAATTATAAAAATTTACAATCGTTTCCTTTATAAAAAAATTTTAAATGTTCCTCTAGTTGAGTTCTGATCATCAAGCAAGCCATCGAAGCTAGGTTGAATAGGCACTATCTACAAGTTTGGATGTTCTTGTGCGTCTCTCCTCACTTTATATCAGCTGGATGCTTTTCTCTCAGTTCTAGCCTCCATGGTTATGTTCTTGTCCATGGCTTAGGAGTCCCCAGGTCTCACCATACTTCAGCTAACCAGCCCTTCCTCTTCTCTCTGTCATTTCATGTTTTGACTACTGCTTCCATGAGTGTGGATTATGGATCCAAATAAAATGAAATCCTTGACAATATTTCTGTGTTTATCATGATGTTGTTTATTGGTCCAGTTATAAGGATTTTTGTTTTCTTAATATTGAGTTGTAATCATACTGAAAGTTGTATTCTTTGATCTTCATAAGCAAGTGCTTCAAGTCCTCTGCACTTTCAGCAAGGAAGATTGTGTCATCTGACGGTGGCAAGTTGTTAATAAACCTTCCTCCTATCCTGATGCCATGTTCTTCATTAAGTCTAGTTTCTCAGATTATTTGCTGAGCATACAGTTTAAATAAGTATGTTGAAAGGTTACAAGCATGGTGCACATCCTTCCTGATTTTAAACCACTCAGTATCCCCTTATTCTTCATATGACTGCCTTGTGATCTATGTACATGTTCCTCATGGCCATAATTAAATGTCCTGGAATTCCAATTCTTTGTCACAATATCCGTAATTTGTTATGACCCACACAGTTAAATGTCTTTCATAGTCAATAAAGCACACATAAACATCTTTCTGGTATTCTCTGCTTTCAGCTAAGATCCATCTGCCATCATCAAGAATATCCCTCATTCTACGTTCTCTTCTGAACAGGGAATTTCTGTCGTATTCAACCATTTTTAATTATCTTCAGCAAAATTAATTTGTGTGTGATATTAATGATACAATTTCTGCATTCTGTTGGCTCACCTTTCTTTGGAATGGGCACACATATGGAACTCTCCCAGTTGTTTGACCAGGTAGTTGTCTTCCAAATTTCTTTGCCTAGACAAGTGAGCACTTTCAGCCTTGCATCCATTTGTTGAACCATCTCAATTGGTATTCCATCAATTCTGGACCCTTGTTTTTCACAATTGTCTTTCACAGTTTCCTCAGATGCTACCTCCTGAAATAGTTGAACATTGACCAATTCTTTTTGGTAGTGTCAGAAATTAGGTGTCAGAATGTGTAGGATTAATTAGAAGCTGGGGCTGAGATGGCAAGAAGAATCAGCTTGGCTTCATAGCCTTGCTACCCAGTCTTACCTGCCCTCCCTCAGTCCTTCATATGAGGTTATCTCTAAGTTCTAACCTGCTCACTGCTCATTATTCACTCATTCAATTCCAGGCAGAAGTGGCTAGTCAGTCATGGAATTTTTCCTCTCTTAGCTTTAGAATCATTGCAGGCAGCCACTACCAATCAATTGATATTAGCACATACTATGGAAGCCCTGCCTTAATGATACCTTGGGATCTCCACTAGGCACGAAGTTAATGACATCAAAAATAGTTCAATTTAGTTTTCATGGGCCTCAGAGTTGAATTTGCTAGTAACCCACCATTGTACCTGAACCACTAACATCCCAAACCTGTCCAAAATGCTAGTGCCAGGTTTCAGAGAAGTAAACATGACAAGTTTCCTTGGGGAGTGCAACTGATGGAGAGAGATGGAGCCATATTCATAATGCCTTAGATCAGTATTATTCTCAGTATGGTCCATGGACAGTGCTAGTCTGTAAAGTGTTTGTGATAAGTACAGGAATTGAGATTAAGCATTTTCTCGACTACATTTTGAGTAGCATTCCTTAGATGGATCCACTTCCTGATTGCTCAACTGCAAGCTATTGGGTTTTGTTGTTATTGAGTTGGCCTCTGACTTAAAACAGAATGAAATGCTGCCAGGTCTTGTGTGGACCATTATGATCCATAGACTTTTTTTTGTGTGTGTG
>NW_006408660.1:4073700-4074772 GCF_000296735.1 Chrysochloris asiatica
CTTTTTGTTCTGCATGTGTGTCCAAAATCAGAAAACTAAACCTAGTGCCATGCAGTTGATTTCAAACCATACTAACCCTTTATAGGACAGAGTAGAACCGCTCCTTAGGGGGTCCAAGGCTGTAAATATTTACAGGAGCAAACAGTCTCATCTTTTTCCCATGAATGGACTTGTTGGTTGTCCTTGCCATTCACAGCCCAGTGCTTATTCCACAGTGCCACCAGGGCTCTTTCTGCATGTGTGTAGAGGGGGAGAAAAAGGTTCCTCATGGAAGGTGAGTGGTGGAGTTGGTGGGGGGACTCCATACTACTTCCAGCCCAATCAAAATGAGCCAATGATTCACCTGGATGGTTGCATGCAGAACAAATTAAACCCATCCCACCATGGCAGAGCAGTTCAGCCAGTTTCATGCTGAATGGGTGCCTGCATCCTATGTTTAATAATCCTCATTGTGCCTGACATTTCCCAGATATCTTCTTAACCGAAGTTTCCTAACTGATCAGCAAGTCCTGTGAGTTGGGTTTGTTTGCCTAGGTGGTTTTGTCTCTCTCTCTCTTTTTCCTAATGAGCAATTTTCTAGGGAAAGCAAAGTAGAGACCCAGCATGAGGTAAATGCACACATTAATGAGAAGATGTCAGAATAAACAGAATCTGCAGCATCCCTGGAGCAACTTGTAACTGTTAGAGAACTTGTATGGATATGCTAGATGGCAAAGGGAATCTCAGAGAGAAGGCATAGGACAGTTTTGCAGATGTGATTAAGAAGCCCCTGTTTCTTCTCTGCCAGCCCTGTCTCATCATGAGGGCACCCAGCCTGGAAGCAAAATGATGATTGTGGAGTAAAGTGAAAAATCGGTGTTGCATGGTATTGATAGATGTAGTAATAATTAGTTCTATATTTTTGAGTACCTATCGTGAGCCAATGTTCACTAAGGGCACTGGCAAAGAACAAGGCTCTGGCAATAAATGGAATACAAATTGAAATCTTTCAACAAACTGATGCAGCATTGGAGGCACTCAGTCATCTATGCCAAGAAATTGGAAAGATAGCTACCTGGACAACTGATTGAAA
>NW_006408660.1:4075767-4077255 GCF_000296735.1 Chrysochloris asiatica
ATACATTTGAGTATGATGTTAGAGAAGAACATTAAAAGTACCATAGAATGCCCAAAGAACAAACAAATCTGACTTGGAAGAAGTGAAGCCAGGATGGCAAGACTTTTCTCATACTTTGGACATATTATCAGGAGTAACCAGTCTCTGGAGAAGGACATCATACTTGGTAAAGTGGAGAGTCAGTGAAAAAGCAGAAGACCTCCAACGAGATGGATTGGCACAGTGACAGCAGCAATGGGTTCAAGTGTAACAATGATTGTGAAGATGACATAGGACTGGGCAGTGTTTTATTCTGTTGGGCATAGAGTTTCCATGAGTCAGAACTGACTCAATGGCACCCTAACAGCAACAATTGTGATCCCGTTGTTCTCTAGATTTTAAATAAACTTTACAGGGTTTGTATTTCAGTCATTATTTCCCTGATAAGTAAACACACTCAGAGAGGTGATTTCGTTTGTTTAACCCATTTGTGACCCACAGGACATATAGTACCCATCTACATTTTCTGCTTCTGGGGTTTATTTAGTGAGAAGTTTCTATCTCATATTATGTGCATGGTGTCATCTGGTGGGGGCCTGTATAACTGTGAATTGGGTCTCACCCCACTAGCCCTAGAATCAGAGACCCTTTGGGACATATGTGCCCCACTAATTGTACCCAACTGCATATGACCTCAAAAAAAATTTGTTTTCATTTTATTCAAAATGTCTTCCATTTCTGAAAACACATAATTTCAACAAAAATTCAAAGCAGAAAATAATTTGGTCTTAGAGTGTGAAAGTCAGACAATGAGCCATTGATACATCCAGTGCTGGAATTCATGCTTCTAAGTGATCCCTTTGTATCTGCTATTCACAGGGAGTGCTGTCCAGAATCTGGAAAGGTCAATTGATATCTTGTAGTCTCCCCCTTTCTACATGGGGCTTCAGGCTCCATCTTGAAGAGATCTTCCATGAGAGGAACTGTGTGAAAGAAATTGGGCTTTAGAGTCAGACATGGGTTCAAATTATATCTAAATCACTTAATAGCTGTTCTCGTCCTAGACCTATTGCCTGTTCTCTGCTCTAATCTTTTCACAGGGGGCCTTACCCCACAGGTTGCATTTCCCAGAATCCCTTGTTGACTGTCTTCCTACTGGGTTCAACCAGTGGGAGACAATAGTGTTAGACTGGGAGGCATAATGAGGCGGGGGAAACCAAGGTATTTCTCTCCTTTTCTCTCTGATACTGACAAATTCATTGACTCTTTCATAATTCCAGTTTCTAACAGGTGAGCCTGGCTACTAGGCCACTAGAATCCAGTAATAGCATTTTTTCCCTTTATCCCACTATTCTAGGGATTATAACAGGTTTCATTTTGTTTCTCTGTGTCTTTTTTTTTTTTTTTTCCTTTCCACTTTTATATGAATTGTAGATTTTTATGTCTAAACTTATACTTCTAGGAAATAAATGTAACACTGGTTTGTGATGAAAGAAAAAGAACATAACC
>NW_006408660.1:4077580-4079113 GCF_000296735.1 Chrysochloris asiatica
TGTCGTGGTGCTATAGTATAGCACTAGCCTGCTAACTACAAAGTTGCTGGTTCAAACACACCAGCTGCTCCTTGAGTTGGAGGTGACTCAATGACACTTAACAACAGCAACAACCTAGACCTCTCAGCAACCACATCACCCATGTAACCAACCCCCTACATTAATTTCTTTGATTGGCTTCTGATTTGATTTAATCCTGATTAGATACTACCTAAATGATGTCACTTCTCTGATCCTTGGCTACCTTACCTGTAAAGTGGGATTGGTAATAGTACCTGCTGCCTAAGGTATTTGTGAGGATTAAATATTTTAGTAAAACCTCTGGTTCAGTCTCTGGCATATAATAAAAATGATTTTCCAAAAACATGGCTTTCACCCAAGCTGGAGATGCTAGGCATGTATTTCCCACAATAATATAAATAGCACAATTAATGCTGTAATTAGCCAAGAGCCTTGTTGTGCTTTGCTTTTCTGAAAAAAAAAAAAAAAGGGCCTGGGTGTGCATATTAATGAATACATTCCAGCCAGAGACGAGGACTAGGGCCTGTGTCTAACAGCTCCTGTCTCTCTCTCTTCTTTCCTTCTTTCACTTCCAGGAGCAGAAGAGCCAGCATCTTTTCTCATAGCCAGGTCTACCTGAGCAGAAAAATTGCATAACTTTCAGAATTTCTTGGGACTCTTGAAAGCTTGTATGTCATCATGAAGCACAAGTTCATCTTGCAAAGCTGTCATTCATGGAAGTTTCCTTTACTGATGCCAAATGTCAACATATCAGATGGTTGGCAATTTTCGCTTTATTGCCGACTGTCTTAGAGCATGTAATTATACCCAAGTTCTACAAGACAGTCAGGCATCTCTCTGTTTTGTGTTATGATGGTAAAACTTTGACCATTACTGCTAAGGGTCAAAGTCAGAAAGTACCACCTACATATGTCAATGGATGTTCCCTATTTTTCCATACTTGCAAGGCCATTTGTCCTATTAAAATAAAATAAGAATGATCCTACCTCTCATCCTATGTACTAGGAGAAGTCCAATGTCTTTCTGTCTCAGAGAACTTTTACACTCCTGTCCACTTCTTATTTGGAATTCTAGAAAGCCTCATGTGTTGTCTTAGTTCTGGAAACTGTTGTCTCCTCTAGGCTTTGCTTTGAACACAGCACCTCTTTTCTGTGTGCTGTTGTTGTTAGATGCCATCGAGTTGGTACTGACTTATAGCGACCTTATGCACAACAGAATGAACACTGCCAATCCTGGGCCAACCTCACAATTGTTGCCACACTTGGACCCATTGATGCTGCCACTTTGCCAATCCATCTCGGTGGGGGTCTTCCTCTTTTTATCTGACCCTCCACCTTTCCAAACATGATATCCTTCTTCAGCGACTGGTCCCTCCTGACAATATGTCCGAAGTATGAGAGACGAAGTTTGGCCATCTTGGCTTCCAAGGAGCACTCTGGCTGCACTTCTTCCAACACAGATCTGTTGGTTCTTTTGGCAGCCCATGGCACTTTCAATAGTCTCCTCCAACAC
>NW_006408660.1:4080488-4093876 GCF_000296735.1 Chrysochloris asiatica
ATGTCATTGTTTGCAATCCCCACAATGTAATATCATGTATCCCATTTCCTCCAGCATTTCCCATTTCCATTCCTCTGCCTCTCCTACCCCTTTCTGCTTTTTGAACTTTGTCCTTGAGCACATGCTGACCTTTTGACCTCACATGGTTGATTGTTTTAAGGTAAGAATTACCTCCCTAGGGGTATTGTTCACCTTATAGACCTATCTGTTTGGTTGAAAGTTGAGCCATGGAGATAAATTTCATTTTATCCAGGCTTGAAGGGTGACTAAGAGTTATAGTCTTGGGGTTCCACTAGTCTCTATTAGTGAAAAGATCAGTAAGGCTGGTCTTTTTATGATTTTGAGTTTTAGTCTATATTTTCTCTCATATCCTCCAGGACTTTCTATTGTGATCCCTTTAAGAGTAGGAGCTAGGTACCATCCAGTTCTTCTGGTCTCAGGGTCATGGAGATTAAGCATTGAATAGGGATGTAGCAGAGTTTTTTTGTTTTTTGTTTTTTTTTTACGTTTGGGAATGACTGAGCTGGACCCTGGCTCAAGGCAGGACAGAAAACAATTTAAAGTTGAATAGTCAACATTGTAAATTTCCTTAGCCACACCTACAACTGAGAATTTCTCATTGTCTTTCTTCTTACGTTTGGTGATTTTTTCTGAAAAAAATCAGTCAATGAAAACTTTTTGGATCACAAATTGTATGTGGGGTTGCCATTGAACTCAAAGCATCTAACAACAATAACAACAACAACTAGAAACTGGGAAAGATGAGGAAGCACAGTCTTTCTTCTCATCTCTAGAAGGAGTACACCCCTGAAAACTCCTGGACTTTAGGCCAGGAAGACCCATGTGAGACTTCTCACTTCCATAACTGGAAGATAATACATTTGCATTCAATTAAGCCACAAAGCTTGTGGTAATTTGTTCCAGCAGCAATAGGAACCTATATACAAACTCATGAAGCCACACCACTAATTCCTTGGTCTTCACAACAATTGTGATGACAGTAACAATATTTGTTCACCAAAGAATCTCAGCTCAGCAATATTGAGTTACTTACCCAAGGTTATAAAACTGGGCCTTGACCCTAGTCCTGAGTCTCCCATTGTGACAGGTTCTGCACAAGGAATCCTCTAACATTCTACTCACTGCCATCGAGTCAGTTCCAACTCATAGTGACCCTATGTAGGGTTTCTAAGGCTGTAAATCTTTACAGGAGCAGAAAGTCTCCTCTTTCTCCCTTGGAGCAGCTGGTAGATTTGAACTGCTGACCTTGTAGTTAGCAGCCACTACACCACCATTCCTGGGCATCAAAATGGTTTTAAATGAAAATGCCAAGGCATTGAATTTGAACTGTTGACCTTGTAGTTAGCAGCCACTACACCACCTTTCCTGGGCATCAAAATGGTTTAAAATGAAAATTCCAAGGCTTTGTACCCATGGCATTCAGAATTATGAAGTCCAGGCCAGCATCTGGGAATCTCTGTTCTTACTCTAGCTCACAGCATGATTGGGACACAGGTGTTGGCTAGATTATAAACTGTCAGTATAAAGGCAACAAACTCTTCTTTGTATCCTTCTTACATTCTTTCAGGGACTCACGCATATTAGGTGCACAATACATTTTTGTGACTTGATTGTCAGTCTGCTCCCAGGCTGTTCTAAGTAGTTAGGCACAGATGAAAAGGAGTTTAGAGTTTATCCCAAGGGCAATAGGAAGCCATGGAAGTTGTTAAGCAAGAGATGAGATTTAGATGACAAGATTTAAAGAGAGAAATGGGGAATGGCTTGACATTCCACAAAGAGCAGGTTCTGAGCAGATACAGAGATGGGAATTTTAAACAAGCAGATTTGGGGCCTGGTGAGATTTCACGGGAGACATGGGAAAGATGTCCATCTGGTTTGCATTCATCAGCACTTTATAATAACTGCACACACACGTTCACACCCAGACTTCCAGACTGATTATCTTTGGAACCCCCAACAGTGCTGTAGCCTCTCACATAGTAGGTGTTAATTAAATCTTTGATGAGTCAAACTGAACTTGGCATCCACTTGAGCACTCCAGGGCTTCAGTTTTTCCTTTTGTAAAATAAAAGGGTTCCTCTAAAGGCCCTTGGAGTCCCAGTGTGGTGCTATGGGTTAATGCGCTGGACCATAAGGTCAGTTTGTATTGCAAGGTCGGCAGTTCAAGCTCACCAGCCACTTCTTCAAAACCCTATACAAGGTCATTATGAGTTGGCATCGACTGGATAGCACTTAGCAACAAAGACCCTTCAGATACCCTTTCAGTGACCTTGAAAATGCTGCTTCTCCTTTGGAGAGTGGTTCCCAGGGAGACTTATATGTAGGAGGAAAATCAAGCTGGACTTTAAGAAGTCACCCAACTCTAAGACTCTAGAAACTGTTGTCTAGTCTTGTCCTGGGCAATCTCATGACATCCTTGTAATAATTCTATGAGGAAAAGCACCATAAACAGTCCCATTTTACAAATGAAACCAAGCTTCTGAGAGTCAAGTAGCCCACGCAAAGTGAGTAGCAGAGTTGAGGTTCCCCGAACTCTGGAGCTCAGTCCTTACTCTTTGTTTTGATATTGAAACTCTTCTACCAGTTTTCGCTCCACTAAATACCTCAGTGCATGTATCCCAAGGGAAAGGACACTTTCTTTTATAACCATTGTACAGTTTACGAAATAAGGACATTTGTGGCACTGCAGGATAATGCACTGGACCAAAGGTCGGTTTGAACCACAAGGTCGGCAGTTCAAACTCAACAGCTGCTTCTTGGAAACCCTATATAGGAGTGCCATGAGTCGGAACTGACTCAATGGCATTTAACAACAACGACAACAACAAATAACATTATTATCTAATCCACTGTCCAATCTCAGATGGTATCAATTGTTTCAGTCATATCTCTTTTGTTCCCTGTCCAAGATCCAGTTCAGAATTCCACATGGCACTGAGTTATCATATCCCTTTAGCCTTCTGTCTGATGCAGCATCTCAGCTTTCTTTGTGTTTCTTGACTTTGACATCTTTGAAATGTTCAAGCCTATTATTTGCAGAATATCCCTCGATTTGGGCTTTTCTCATGGTTCCTCATAATTAGATTCAGGCTGTGCATTTTGGGCAGGAATAACACAAAAGTGATGCTCTCAGTGCACCATAGGAGGAGACACAAGCTGCCCCTTTGTCCCTTTCCGGTCCCTTCCTTCCTTTAGCATGCATTCAAATGAGCTAAGCTTGCTCAGTTACCTCCCTCCCTCCTTCCTTCCACTCCCTCTCTCTACTTTCTTTGTCTACTCTCTCCCTTCCCTCTTTCCCTTCCTTTAACAAGTGAATGTTCTAGAACACATACTGTGTGTCCATCAGTGAATAAGACAAATACAACCTGTCCCTGAGGTGTCTTTCCTGTAGGAGAGAGGCCATTTCACAGTTAAATCATATGATTCAAACTTTGGGAAGTATTGTGGCAGAATTTCAGACTCAGAAAGTACACTTATTTTATCATCGAAGAAAGGCATAGATCCTTTGCCACCCAGAGCCAGTGCAGGCCTAGAACCTGGGTCTCTCAGTGACCCAGATGTTGAATTAATGGACTTCACACTGCTCTGGGCTTGAACCAATCATGGGGCTACTATTTGACTAATTAACCATACCCTCTGGTAGCATAGTGGTTATGAGTTGGGCTGCTAACTTTAAGGTCAGAAGTTTGAAACTACCAGCTGTTCCATGGGAGAAAGATCAGGATTTCTGCTCCTGTAAAGATTTACATCAGAAACCCTATACAGGGTTGTTATGAATTGGAATCAGCTCCATGGCACTTAAACAACCAGCCAACCTTCTTATGTGGGAGTGATAGCTTGGAGTTGTAGGAAAGCCAGTGTTTGCCTTCTCAAGAAACCTAAGAGTCAAGTTTAAAAGGCAGACACGCGCTTCCATGTAATGTAAGGTACACGTGGGATCTGACTTAGGAGAGGGAGCCATTCTCTTGGCTGCCCTGCAGAGACTGTGTCCTGGTCTTTGTCAGATCTTTCTGGTCAGCTCTCTCTATTTTGTTCCTGCCAATTTCCATCTTTCAGTCTTGTTCTGTGTCTTCCTCTGATTCTTTTTTAAAAACAGACCATTTTTAGAGCAGTTTAGGTTTGCAAAACTATTGTGCAGGAAGTATGGAGAGTTAACATCTATCCTCTCACCCCACTGTTTTTTCTGCTATTAACATGTTGCAATGTACTACAATTGATGAAGGAACACTGATACATTATTATTCACAAAAGTCCATAGTTCAGGTTCAAGTCCACTTGGTGTTGCACAGGCTTTTGACAAATGCAAAATGTCATGTGTGCACCACTCATAACAATATTATACAGAATAATTTCACTGCCCTAAAAATGCCCTGTGATCCACCTGTTCATTCCTTCTCCCTGCCCCAAGCCCCTGGCAACCACTAGTATTTTTTTTTCTCTGTGTTGTTGTAGGTAGTTGGTTATGAACTGGGTTGTTAACCATAAGGTCAGCAGTTTGAATCTACCAGCTGTTCCATGAGAGAAAGATGTGGCTTCTTCCCATATATATCTGCAGCCTCAGAAACCCTTGCATGGTGATTTAAACTTTTTTTTTAAAAACTATATCAATTGCTAAGACTTTGTTTTGCTTGGATCCACAATCAACACTAATGGAAGCAGCAATCAAGAAATCAAACAACAGATTGCATTAGGCAAATCTGTTGCACAAGACCCCTTTAAAGAGTTAAAGAGCCAAGGGATCAGTTTGAGGACTAAAGTGTATCTGACCCAAGCCATAGTATTTTAAATACATATGAAAGTTGGGCAATGAATAAGGAAGATTGTAGAAGAATTGATGCATTTGAGTTATGGTGTTGGGGAGGATATTAAAAGTACCATGGACTTCTGAAAGAACAAACAAATCTGTGTTGCAAGAAATATAACCAGAATACTCCTTAGAACCCAGGATGGCAAGACTTCATCTCTAGTACTTTGGACATGTTATCAGGAGGGACCAGTGCCTGGAGAAGGACATCATGCATGGTAAAGTGGAGAGTCAGTGAAAAAGAGGAAGAGCCCCCAACAAGGTGGAATGACACAATGGCAGCAGTGATGGTCTCAAATGCAACAATTGTGAGGATGGCGCAGGACTGGGCAGTGTTTTGTTCTGTTGTGCTGAGTCACTATGTCACTATAAGTCAGTACTTGACTCAACAGCACCTAATAACAACAAGAATTAAAAGATGGAGAATGTCATGTGACTTTTTGTTTTTTCCACATAACACTTAGGACTTTTTGTGCCTCAAAAAATCCTCTGATGATAGCAACATATATCTCCCTGGTATGGGCACATACACTAAAGTTTGCCACAATCCCCACTGTTCTCTTATGTCCACTCAGTTACCCATTTATGGTCTATCTGACTTTTAAAGACATTAACATGTGATTCTCTCATTCTAAGTAAAGTTCTGTTTGTTACATCCAGAGAAGTTCAGCTTTCTCCCACATTTGCTTTGAGAGAGTGATGTGTTCTCAGGGGCATCCTAGGCTGAGCATTTTTCCTGTTTCTACCTTTAATTCTTTTAATCCAGAAACCCCTACCCCAGCTGACCAGGAAGAGAAATGTGTTTGAGCTACTTCATCAGTGCTCTGGGGTGTGGGAGTCAGGATGCCTGGGCTCTTTCCTTGGCTCCCAAGACTTTAATCATAGGAAACTCTCCTGTTCCTCAGGTTTAGCTCTCTCATCTGTAAAAGGAGGCTGTTGAACTCAACAACCGTCCAGTTCCCTTCCTACTCTCAGACTTGAGCAACTAGACTCCATTTTAGAGTTCCAATGCTTCTCTCTTTGAAAGGGATCATTTCCAAGGTAGAACTCTACTTAGTTTATGGCTTGTCCCTGAAATGAAGCTGCTTTCATCTTTTCTTGATTGAAACCAAACATTTGCCAATGCTGTATTCAGACATGCAAAGCTCCATGGCAATTAATTAAGTCAGTAAATAAATTATTGTCATACAAATCCCATTAACAGGAGCAAAGAGAAAGATTACATCCTTTAGAAGCAAACTTAGAAATGAACGTGTGCCACCTTTTGAGGAAGGATTTCACTTTATCTTTCGAGAACCAGACTAGTGATAGCTAGTTTACAGCAAATGCTCCTAGAAAGGTATATGAAAGACCCTGGTTCACCACTGGTGAGTCAGTCTTTAGAGGTCTCTCTTTTTAAAGGAAACTTGCCAAGGAGTCCAGATGTCTGTATCTGCAGCACAGTCTCGCAATGGGGTGCTTAATAATGTATTCTCGTCTGGTCACTGCTGAAGGAGCTGTGCATGCAAAGTGGTTTCTGAAGGAAGGGGGCCTCTTTTCTCCTTCACACTGAAGGTGAAGGAGACAGCTTGGAGGTAGACATTGTTCTTTTCATCAGTGGAGAGTTACCATATGAAATGTCTATCATTGACCTCACTATACTGAAATTTGTTTTTTTTAGAATGTGCCTAAACTAGACCCTATACAGGCTTGCTATGAGTCAGAAATGACTCGATGGTACTTAACAACAACAAAAACTAGACAAGGTTCAAAAGAATCTTGTTGTGGACATCATAGATGCATCACTGCCTTAGTTTTACTTTCCCAGAAGTAGACTCTGAGTCAGATATTCAAGTGCAAGTGGTTTCTTTGTGAGGTGGTCCCAGAAAACATGCAAGTGGTTTCTTTGTGAGGTGGTCCCAGGAAACACTAAAAGGGGAGTGGAGAAGATATAAGGGAAGATAAGGGAGCCAAAAAGTGTGACTCACCAAACCAGGTACTGGGAAACTGGAGGTTAATCCTCCTAGGAACTCTTGGAGCCACTATACAGCTTGCATCTCAGATGTTTCAGTTATAGGATGAGGGAGCAGAAATATTTACACACCAACTCTGTTGTAATTGTTTGGGGCTGCTCCCTGGGTCTATTCATTCCCTGGTACCTCTCCCTGCTAGGTGCAAGGGTGGATGGGTTGTAGTGGGCAATAATGGCAAGGTCCCAGGGGATATGTGCCACAATCGCCAACATCCAATCCTCTCTCAATAAGTGCAGTGCTTTCATTTCACATCTTTGCTACATAGACTCTGGGGACTCCTAAGTCTACTCCCCACCTCATGAAATCAAAGAATGGGATATGTAGTTCAAGCCTAAAGCATCAGCATAGTCCCATCCTCAGGCCACTGTTATTGGTTCAAGGTGAACAGAAGGGGTGATTCAGACCAATGAACAAATAGGGGCTGCTGGGAAAGAAATGGCTTCCAAAGTTAACCTTTTCTCCCTCCTAGATTTGAGTGGTAAAGCACATAGTCTTGGAAGTTGTCTTGGGAGGTCATCTTGAGACAATAAGGAAGAATCAGCAGGAAGAAGATGATTAGCATCACAGAAGACAAGGAAGAGAAAACAAAACATGATCCTTGGTCATACTGTTGAACTACTGAACCAAGCCATCTTTAACAGCCAGCCTGCTGTGAGACTTCTGGTTATGTGAACTAATGAATTATCTTATTATTTAAGCAATTTGAGTTTTCCATTGCATGCAATTTCATAGTCCCTACACTCAGTTTGGTCTGGTGGTTATGTGCCATGGAGTCGGTTCCAACTTATAGTGACCCTGTACAGGGTTTCCAAGGCTGTAAATCTTTACAGGAGCAGAAAGCCTCATCTTTCTCTCACGGAACAGCTGGTAGTTTCGAACTGCTGACCTTGCAGTTTACAGCCCAATTTGTAACCACTATGCTACCAGAGCTCTAGTTTGGTCTAGAGGGTAAGAAATGGGCTTTCTCCTGTGCGTGATGAATTGATAGAACTATTCTGGAAACCATATGAATTGACAGTTGCTATAATGCACCAGACTGTAAAGCCATTTGAACTGCGAGGTCAGTGGTTCAAGCTCACCAGCTGCTCCTTGGAAACCTTATACAGTGTCGCTATGGGTCAGGATCGACTCGATGGCACTTAACAACCTAACAACCTGGCTATATAAGCTTGCCCTTTGCTCATTCTATTGTTGTTAAGTGCCATCAATTCAGTTCTGACTCATAGTGAACTTATATAGGATTTCCAAGGAGCCGCTGGTGGGTTTGAACCACTGATCTTGTAACAGTCCAGAGTTTATTCTGCAGCATCGTACTAGAAATCCTTGCAGGTCAATAAACCTGTGTTTTATTTTTGGTCCTGCTTGGCTTGGGCTGGGAGGTTATATACTGAGTCTCAGTTTACTCACCCATAAAATGAAGGATAACATTAGCCTCATTGGGTTTTTTAGAAAGTAAAGGAGCTCAAGACCTGGCAGAAAGCCCATGCTTAGTAAATGCTAATGATTATTCCTTATACATAGAGAAAATGTGGTCAAAACCCTTAAGAATGTACAAACTCCTGACTCAGCTAATAGAGCTTCTAGACTTTATCTTTAGTAAACAATCATATAAGTAAGTACCTTAAAATGTATGTATGAGAATTTTCTTTGCACCATTGTTAAAGTTGGTAAAAAATGGGGAACAACATAAGCATTCAACAATTGAGTCTTTGCTATACAAGTTATGTGTGGTACAGCTATATGATATGATATAATGGGATCATTAAAATGATGATGTATAGTGTGATGTTGTTGTTGTTAAGTGCTGTCGAGTCGGGTCCGACCCATAGCGACCCTGTACAGGGTTTCCGAGGGTGTAAATCTTTACGGGAGTAGAAAGCCTCATCTTTCTCCCGCGGAGCGGCTGGTAGTTTCGAACCGCTGACCTTAAGGTTCGCAGCCCGATTCGTAACCACTACGCTACCAGAGATATTATTGACATGCAAATATTTTCTTTACATATTCAAAAACTAAACCAAACCTGTTGCCATCAAGTTGATTCCAAGTCAAATATTCAATGGGACAAAAACAGGCTTTAGAGCAGTTTATAAAGATTGGTGTTGCCTTTTAAAGTAAGGGTAAACATTAAGATTACCTCTCTTTGTGGCTAGAATGGGTTACTATGGGTAATTTTCAATGCTTGCTTTCCCTTTTGTTTGAGTGTTTAATTAAAAATGAGCACATACTACTTTTATAATTGGAAAGGAACAACAACAAAGCTCTATTTGGAAAATAAAGTTCAACTTGATCATGGTTGCCCCACTAAAGTTCCCCATTCTCCTGAATACAAGGTGGCTTTCATTGTTTCCCTCAAAAGGTATTGCTCATGAAAAAGATTTTTCTTCTTTTCTTCCCTTTAAAAAAGAAAATTATTGTACATTGATGGGAGGTTTACAAGCAGATCATCAGTTTTGCATTCAAGAAACCATATACTCTGTTTCATTTCAATGATTGTAATCCACTCAGTGTAATATCACGGATCCCATTTCCTCCCTGTGTTCCTTGTTTCCATTCCTCATTCTTTCCCCACCCTTCTGAACTCTGTCCTTGGATAAATGCTGCCCTTTTGATCTCAAATGGTTGACCATTCTATGGTGTTGTGTACCTCACTAGTATTTTCCCTGCTATATACCTACGCATTGTTTGGCTGAAAATTGAGCCATAGGGGTGATTTCAGTTCCAGAGCTGAACGGTGACCAAGGGTCATAGTCTCGAGGTTCCACCAGTCTCTACTTGACCAGTAAGCCTGGTATTTTTGTATGATTTTGAGTTTTGTTCCACATTTTCTCTCAGTCTATCCTGGACCTTCTAATGTGATCCGCTTCAGAACAGTTGGTAGTGGCAGCCAGGCACCATCTAGTTCTTCTGGCATAGCATTATAAAAAATGATGTTCCCATGATTCATTAGTCCATTGGACTAATTGTTTCCAAGTATCTTCAATTTTCATTACTCTTCTTTTCTCCAGACAGAGAGAGACCAATAGTTGCTCCTTAGATGGCCACTCATGAGCTTTTAAGATCCTAGTTGCTACTCAACTAAATAGAATGTAAAACATTGTCTTTGTGAACTATGCTACATTAATTGACCATGGTTTCTCTGAAATTGATTAATTGATCATGGTGTCATGGGGTCCTGACTCCCCATGCCCCGTGACTCATTCCTTCAAGGTATTTGGTTATGTCTAAGAAGTTCTGGTAGCATAGTGGTTATGAATCGGGCTGTGAACCGCAAGGTCAGCAGTTCAAAACTACCAGCTGTTCTGTAGGAGAAAGATGAGGCTTTCTGCTCCCGTAAAGATTTATAGCCTCGGAAACCCTGTACAGGGTCGATATGAGTCAGAACTGACTCCACGGCACATAACAACAACAAGTTAATAACTTTGTCCTCTGTATGGTCTACCACATTCATGGATATATTTACAAGGTAAATACACATGTAGAAATATCCTCTATCCAACCTATGTATATATTTGTGTGTCCACTCACACTTCCCCTCTTACAGTCATACAGCTAGTGTGTCTATTCATGCATTTACCAGTGGTTGTTGTTAAGTGCTGTTGAGTTGGTTCTGACTTATACTGACCCTGTATAGGGCTTCCTAGGAGTGGCTGGTAAGCTTGAACTGCTGACCTTGTGGTTCAACCCGACCTTGCTGTCCAGCGCATTAACTCTCAGTGCCACACCAGGACTTCATGCATCTACCAGTAGATTACCATCATTGCAGAACTGTGTATTTACCTCTGTTGCCCAGAAATGGTTTTCCTTAGCCTTTATTTGTTCCTCACTATTAAAGTAATATGTGTCCCTAGTAACAAATTCAATTATAGAAATGTATTGTTCGCTCCTGCACTTTTCACCCTCGCCACACTATTTCACCCTTAAATTTAGAATAGGTCTATTTTAAAACATTTTCTATGCATTTACTTATCTCCTGTGTTTATTTTCTATGTATATGCTAATATATATCTCCTTGTTCGTCTCCTATGCTAAGTCAGCATCACGAGTAAGCCCTACTTTTGTCCTTCTCAAACAGTGGCAGTACATAAATGCTACATTATATGAAAAGACAAGTCTCATTTTAAAAAATTATCTTAAAACAGTTGCTTCCTAAATCAAAGAATTAGAATATATACATATATTGTTTGTTTCTTACTGAAGTACATTTTGCTGCTGTTGTTGTTAAGTTGAGCTGTTGAGTCACTTCTGACTTAATAGTGACCCTATAGAGGTCTTCCAAGGAGCAGCTGGTGAATTTGAACCACTAACCTTGTGGTTCTAACCAACCTTTTGGTCCAATGTATTATCCTGAAGCGCCACACCAGGACACGTCACATAAAGTAAAATGCACAGATCTTTAAGTGTCCAGTTAGATGAATTTTGACATATATTATCTTTAAATATAGATTCATGATCTATACACTTTCCTACAAGATTTTAAAATATTATTTAGTGATGTATCTTAGACATCTTTCCCCATCTATCTCATTTTTTAAAGAGTGGCACAGCATTATATCATGTAACTGTATGATATTTACTTTCCCAATCTCCTATTGATGAACATTTGGATTGGGTCCAGTTTTTTTATGGCTGTTACAACACCTTGTACATCTATCATGGTGTCTTGTGGGAGAACTTTTCACAGGTATATTGTTATTGATGTTTAAACACACTTGATTCAGAATGTTTAACAGAAGGTTGAGAAGATGCAGTTTTTTTTTTTCAGAAGGGTGCCAGCTAGACAAACACCATCTTGCTCACGTCTCCCCAACATGGTCCTGACCATAGACCTCAGCTTTCCTGTGAAACTCTCCTGAAGGAGGGAGATTCAGGGCAGAGAACTCCCAATTCCCTTTCTCATCATCACATTTCCTACCCAGGTGAAAATGTAGGGGTTTGCATTTATCAGTGGAATTCCAGCTTTGTGCCAGGTTATTTGAGACCTGGGATGTCATGGTAAATATCACAGACATGACCCCTGCCCTTTTGGCAGATCATCAGCTTTACATTCAATAAATCATTGACATTCTAGTGAAAGTTCTGTTATGGCTGACATTCTAGTGACAAATGACAAATGCAGAAAATCTAAGTTGGTTACTTTCTGAAGTCTCATCTGGCTTGCAGCAGTTAATCGCTCAATAAGTGCCCTGGAGTCGGTTCCAACTCACAGAGACCCTGTGTAGGGTTTCCAAGGTTATAAATCTTTGTAGAAACAGAAAGTCTCATCTTTCTCCTGTGGAGTGATGGATTCAAACCACTGACTTAGTGATTCAAAGTCCAATGCTTATCCTACAGAACCACTGTGCTCCCAAAGTGGGTGCTGGGAAGTAATCCTTTGCTGCCTGACCTTACAAAAACCCCTGCCAGCTCCAGTTGGAAATGGAAGAAATTTTTCTTTGGTAGAGAGAATATTATAATGGTACTAATTTTGCTATTGGGAGCCCAGTGGTTCTGTATGATAAACACAAACGACAAGATCAGCAGTTGGAGCCCACCAGTCACTCCCTGGGAGAAAAATGAAGTTTTCTACTCCTGTAAAGCGTTACTGTCTCAGAAACCCTAGGGAGCTGTCTTCTCTGCCCTGTCGGGTCATTATGAGTCTAAACTAACTTGATGGCAGTGGGTTTGACTTGGTTTGGGGGTAGAAGAATACAAACCATTAACCAGTAACAAAATAGAAATAGAGATTTGGAATCAAAGAAAAAATAAATAAAGGCAACAATTCAAATCAGAATAAGACCACATACATGTGGGCAATATGATTCTGTTGCTTTGGTTGAGCTTAAATTTGACATTGAGCATCCTGACTACCAAAATGAAAAGGGAGGTATGTGAGGCAAGCTTTATACTTAGTAATAACAAAGAGAAGGAAGACTCATAGTTACTCAAGCAAAGCAAAAATTTTCTAAGTACTATAAAAAGCCTCTCCATATATTTTTCCTTTGGTGTGCTTAGCACAAGTGCCATCAAGTAATTGTGTGATTATCTGTGTGAATCTGTCTTCTCTCACTTATTGTTAGGTGCTGTGGAGTCAGTACCAATTCATAGTGATCTTACGCATAACAGAATGAAACACTGCCCAGTCCTGCGTCAACCTCACAGGCATTACTACACTTAAGCCAATGCTGCTGCCATTGTGCCAATCCATCTCATTGGGAGTCTTCCTCTTTTTCGCTAACCCTCTACTTTACCAAGCATGATTCCCTTCTCCAGTGACTGGCCCCTCCGATAATATGTGCAAAGTGTGAGAGACAAAGTCTCCCATCCTGGCTCCTTAGGAGCATTCTAGATGTACTTCTTCCATCACAGGTCTATCTTTTTGCAGTCCATGGCACTCTTAATAACTTCCAACACCATAGCTCAAATGCATCAATTCTTCTACGGTCTTTTTTATTCATTGTCCAACTTTCACATGAATATGAAGTGATTGAAAATACCATGGCTTATGTCAGGCTCACCTTAGTCCTCAAACTGACATCTTTGCTCTTCAACACTTTAAAGAGGTCTTGTGCAAT
>NW_006408660.1:4095668-4105531 GCF_000296735.1 Chrysochloris asiatica
TTTCCCACAGACCCTCCATTTTACCAAGCATGAAGTCCTTCTTCAAGGACTTGTCCCTCCTGAATATGTCCAAGTATGAGAGATGAAGTCTCACCATTCTCTCTTCTAAGGAGCATTCGGACACAGATTTATTTGTTCTTCTGGCAGTCCATGGTAGTTTTAATACTCTTCTTGAGCACCATAACTCAAATGCATCAAGCCCCTGGGTGGAGCAAGTGGTTTATACTCAACTGCTAACCTAAATGTGGGTAGAAAAAAGACCTGACAATCTGCTTCCATTAAGATTACAAATAAGAAAAGCCTATGGATCAGTTCTGTTCTGATACACATGGGTTCACCCTGACTCAGAATCAACTTCATGGGAACCAGCAACACATACACATATACTTGTGTTTATGTGTATGTATAATACTATATATATGTACTTATGTAATATTAGATTGAGTATTCTTCACTTCCCTGTGGTGGTGTCATGTATCCACACCCTTGCTATGACCTCATGGTGAGCAGAGTGTTCTCATTCCTTGACTCTGGGCTTCACCATGTGACTTGTCTTGGCCAATGGGATGTTAATAGATAAGATGTGTGAGTGCCTTGAAATGTTCTTGTGTGATTGGTCATGCTCTCTTGTTCTCCACAATCCATCATGACAATAGCATACCCTTGTTAACATTGCCACTTCATTCTGGACCCTAGAATTAGGACTGTGGGACAAATTCAAACAGGACCTGTGGTTTGCATCCCAATGAATGCCACTGCAAGCCAACCAAGATCAGCAGAACACCAACCAACTCTCAATCGTTGTGTATTAGAACAAGTGATTATCTTCTTAAATTTGGGGCATGGCTTTTAAAGTAGCATTATTATAGTAATGCCATGCCAATGCTTTTCTGTGCCTTATTTGCCATCATATCATGGCACTCTTTCTATAATAGTGAATAGCAAGAATCTCATTCTATTTTTATTTTTATCTGAATAGAATGCCATTGGTTAGATATGAGGGAGCGTCAAAAAGTTCTTGGAAAAATGGAATTCTAAGATAATGAAATTTTCCACATTTTGAAGTCCCTTTATATATCCTTGTTTGTTTGTTTGTTTTTTAACTCATCTCCTGTTCAAAGGCATCTAGATTGCTTCCAATTTTTTTGCTCTTATAATTCTGTACTGAATAACCTTGTACATACATCATTTTGCTTCAAATAGTTCTGTAGGATAAATTCACAAAAGGTGCACTGCTGATCACAGAATATGTGCATTCATAATTTTGACAGATTTTGTCAAATTACCCTCCATAGAAATGCGCCTATCATTCCTGTTTCCCCATACTCTTGGTGACAAGCAAATGAAAACTACAGTCAGGTAACATTACCCCCATAAAGTTGGCAAAAACCCAACTTGATGGAGGAAACATTACCTGACTGTAATTTTCATTTGCTTTTCCCTTTTTTGAGCGAGGTTGAACATCTTTTCAAATTACGACACATATGTATTTTCTCTTCTACGAACTGTCTATGCATTACCCGTTAGCCACTTTTCTATTAGATTATCTTCTTCTTATTGAGTCCCTCAATACATATTTGCTGAAAAAAAAAAAAAAAAAGAATGAATAAAAGAAAATGAATTTCAACAGGGGGAACTGAATCCCATAGTTCAATGTCCCAAATAAAACCCGGCAGAAGCAAGAATAAATTTGGCATGGCTGTGGTGTTTCATCATGATCTTTGAAAAACAGCCCAGGATCTCACTTGTAAATGCCACTCCAGATGGACAGCTCTTAAAGAGGCTGAGACATCAAGGTCCAAGTGAACAACCTTCTGAGGCAGAGCTGAGAATATCAAGAGGATGAGGCAGTCCTCAGCCAGATGGGCATTCCATGGAAGTGGAGCATTGTGGAATTGAACCTCCTTCCAGATTCCAGGAGGCTGGGTTTCCAAAATAGGCGGTCAGGAGTGGACCTATGTGTTTTAGATACCAGATGAGTGGGTGGCAGGTTGACATCCTAAGGTGAAAATTAAGGAGGTGAATTTTGCCCTCCCCTGGATAGAAGGTATATCAGATCCAGTTGATGGGTCCTTCATGAACCAGGCACTTAACTTCCTTTCTGGTCAGAAGGGCCTCAGCATTGGCTCAGGCTGGTCTCATGCCACTACCACCGCTCTTGTTACCCTTGCCGTGGCAGTTTCCCTGGTCCCTGATGCAACTCATGGAAATCACCCAGAAGCATGGCCCTTCATGCCTGTGCTGTGCACCTTTCCTTCCTGCCCTGGGGCTTTCCAGTTGCCGCTGAGTCATGAGACATTGTGGGGTTCAGTTGATGCCTGCCCATATGAAACCAAGAAGTGTTAGGGAGGTGACATCCCACCTGGGGGGAATTGGACCAGTGGAAGATGGCAGCAGGAGGATGAAGTAACCCCTGCCCCAGAGGAAGGGTTCAAAGATGCAGCCCCGGAAGACAGCTGTGATACTGAATAACCAACCTGTTCCAAAGCTGCAGCTACTTGATGCACTTCCTTTTGTCATTTGTTTTAGTCTGGTAAAAATATACCTCACAAAAGCATTTGCCATTTCAGCATTTTAGACATATAGAATTCAGTGATATCCTTTACATTCATCATGTTGTACATCCAACACCATTATCACTGCACTTCTTTTTACTTGTCTCCCTCCTTTCTCCTGACTCCTGATTCCCTGGACTTGCATTGCCAACACAGTGTTAGCAGGGAAGCTTTTGCCCAGACTTCTGGTGATTGTTAATTCTGTCGAGTCAGTTCAGATTCATAGTAATCCTGTATAGGATTTTTGAGGCTGTAAATCTTTACAGAAACAGAAAACCTCTTCTTTCTCTTGCAAAGTGGCTGGTGAATTTGAACTGTTGACCTTGCCCAGGGTTTATCCTACAGAGCCACAGTGCTATGTAAGATAAATTCTAGACAAGTTCAATGATTCAGAGGAAAAAACATGCATCTGTAATACCTAGATCCCAAATGATTGTAGTATAACTGTGAGGAAGGCCTAAGAGAAAAACCTTGCTATTTATTGAACACTGACTATGTGATAATACTATCCTAAATGTTTCATATCATTTCATTCTCAGAATACACCTATTAAATACCACTGCTGCTATTTTTCTGGTAGAGGAACTGAGGTTTTGGGTATTTACAATGCTTGTCCAAGGTAGTAAATGATTGAACTGGACTCACCTCCATTCTGCTCAACTCCAAACTAGTACTATGAACTAGTCATGTGATTCACAAAGCACTTGAGAGTCTCTAATGCATATGAAGTACACCTTAGCAGAAGTTGTTGTTGTTGTTGGGTGCCGTCGAGTTGGTTCCAATTCATAGCAACCCTGTGTGCAACAGAATGAAACACTGTCTTGTCCTGCGTCATCCTCACAATTGTCATGTTTGAGCCCATTGTTGCTGCCATTGTGTCAATCCATTTCATTGGGGGGCGGGGAGTGTCTTCCTTTTTTTCACTGGACCTCTATTTTGCCAGGCATGAGGTCCTTTTCAAAGGACTGGTCCCTCCTAATAACATGTCCAAGATACATGAGACAAAGTCTTGCCATCCTTATCTCTGGCTGTACTTCTAAGACAGATTTGTTTTTTGGATACTAACATAAATTAAGTTCCAAGGACCAGTTAGTAGGTTTGAACTGCTGACCTTGTGGTTAGCAGTCCAGTGCTTATACTCTAAAGCCATACCAGGACTCTAGAAGTAGTCACCTAGATTTATCTCTCAAACCAAACTTGCCGCCATTGAGTTGATTCTGACTCATAGAGACCCTGTATAGGGCTGCCAAGGCTGTAAATCTTTACAGGAGCAGACAGCCTCATCTTTCTCCCACGGAGTGGCTTGTGGGTTTGAACTGCCAACCTTGTGCTTTGCAGTCCAACTCTAACTGACCCTTTATAGATTCACTTTTCTGCCTTATAGATGTAAGGAAATATGGATAACAATACCTTAACCATGACAACAGCCTTACTTTTACTTGAACACTTATGTATCATTATTGTTACTGCTTTGAATATTTGTTTTGGGACACATGCATTCCAGAAAATCCAAGCAAAACAGTAGAGTGAATCATACCTCTAATCCTCCATTCCCCAGAAACCACCACTACTACTAGGGTTGTAAGTGTAGGGTGTGTCCTTTCAGAGCTATTCTATGACTAGTCTGACATACAGGCATGCATATTGTTGTTGTAAGTGCCTCCAAGTGGGTTCTGACTCATGGTGACCGGTATAGGGTTTCCAAGGCTTTTAAAATTCTTTGTGAGAGCAGAAAGCTTTATCTTTCTCTCACAGAGCAGCTGGTGGACTTGAACTGCTGACCCTGCAGTCTGCCATCATGTGCCTATTCTGTGGAGCCACCACACTCCCACAGATATACATAGAACTCCATTTAACACACACAGTTGGCAGCACATTGTTCCACACCTCACTGGGGCATGGTTTCACATTAGTGCATGCCAAGTGCCTCTCCGGTCTAAGCAGCATCCATCCTGTGGTCTGATGTGCCTGATCCTCTATGGAGAGCCATCAGGTTGTCTTTTGCCTCCTGTTGGGCATTTGTAATTAGAGAGTGTTGCTTGACAGATGAGAGATTAGGAAAGTGAAGGACTTACCCAAGGTTGCACAGTACTTACCTAAGGTGGCAAAGCTGGGAGGTAAGTATAGTTCTGATCCTTTTCCACCCAACAGTTGTTCATAGTTACTCAGCACGGCTGCAGGAGCTTGGGAGTACAATTTGGGAGGATTGCTGTAGATAAATGGGGGAGCCTCAACCTTTCAGGGCCAGGAGCTAGAAGTGAGTTGCCACCCTCAGTGGCTGGGGGGTGATGATATCTTGCCCCACCACCCCCTAACTCCTAAAACCACCACCAGTCCTTCCCACTGCCCCTGTGTCCCTCTGCTCCATAGCAACTCTGCAAGCTTCAGGAAGCCCCCTTCATTTCCCTTCAATGATGGATGCATTTGATGACAGGTGAACCATCAATCAGCCCTTAGAACAGTGGAAAGAAGCATCTATTTAAGGAAGCACATGTTTCCAGGTGCTGAGTCACATCAGGCTGGACCAGCCAGTCCAAGTCTGGCAGACGACAATCAGCGCAGCCGCCACCACAGTCTCATTCAGACTGAATAAGAATCCAAGAGACTCTGAGTCGCAACACCACCTTGAATGAAATGAAACAGGACACCTCGGGCCCGCATCTGCGTCGGTTTTTAAATGTGGCTGTTCTCATTGCTCTCTTTACCATTCCCTCCTCCAACTCTGGCCACAAGTCTTGATAATAATGGTGCTAATCAGCCACAATTACAGTCACAGATACCTGGAATTAAATTTCAACTCTGCTTCTTACCATCTGTGTGACCTTGAGCACGCTGAATAGCCTCTCTGAGCCTCAGTGACTTCCTTTGTAAAATAGGATTAATAGCTACTTTATAGGGTTTACAAGGAGCTCTGGTAGCGTAGCGGTTACAAATCGGGCTGCAAGCGTTAAGGTCAACAGTTTGAAACTACCAGCCGTACCACGGGAGAAAGATGAGGCTTTCTGCTCCCGTAAAGATTTACAGCCTCGGAAACCCTGTACAGGGTCGCTATGGGTTGGAACTGACTCAACGGCACCTAACAATAACAATAATAGGGTTTACAGAAGAAATAAATATAGGTGACACGGTAGGATAAGCACTGGACTGCTAACTGCAAGGTCAATGGTTCAAACCCACCACTTTCTCCAAAGAAGAAATATGAGACTTTCAGCTCCTGCAAAGTTTTACAGCCTTAAAAAACAACAAAAAAAAACACCCTAAACAGGGTCATTATGAGTCAGAATCGACTCGCTGGCAGTGGGATATGTCAAGCTCATGTCAGAGCACCTCACATGTGGTAAGCACTCAGCAATTGATAGAAAATAAAATGAAACAAATGTGTTCAGCACACCTGCTGTTAAGTACCATTGAGTGTGTTCTGACTCGTAGTGACCCTCTATAGGGTTTTCAAGGTATGGGAGCAGAAAGCCTCATTTCTTCCATGAATCAGTGGGTGGGCTTGAACCGCTGGCCTTGCAGTTTGCAATCTAATGCTTATCCTACAGAGCCACAGTGCTCCCATTTAGAAAAGTACTAGACAAGAAAGTAAACTTGGCTTGATTCTACAGGGGAAGCTCTACAAATATGGAAATAATGCTTTAGCCTGCAGGGGGAGCTCTAGAGATATGGTAATAACACCTGAGCATTACCCCCATTTGAATATGAGAGAACTGGAGTATTTACAAGGTCGTACCTTGCCATGTCCAATGGATCTTGGCTGAAAGCAGAGAATACCAGAAGGATGTTTACCTTTGCTTTATTGACTACGCAAAGGCTTTTGATTGTGTGGATCATGACAAACTATGGACAACATTGAGAAGTATGAGTATTCCAGAACACTTAATTGTACTTCTGCGAAATCTGTACCTAGACCAAAAGGCAGTTGTTCGAACAGAACATGGGAACACTGAATGTTTTAAAATTGGGAAAGGTGTGAGACAGGGTTGTATTCTTTTGCCATACTTATTCAACCTGTATGCTGAGCAAATAATATGAGAATCTGGGTTCTATGAAGAAAAACGTGGCACCAGGATTGGAGGAAGACTCATTAACAACCTGCGATATGCAGATGAAACAACCTTGCTTTCTGAAAGTGAAGAGGACTTGAAACATTTACTTATGAAGATCAAAGAGCAAAGCCTTCGATATGGATTACATCTCAATGTCAAGAAAACAAAAATCCTCACCACTGAACCAATAAACAACATTCTTATCAATGGAGAAAAGATTGAAGTTGTCAAGGACTTTATTCTTCTTGGATCCACTATCAACACTCGCGGAAGCAGCAGTCAAGAGATCAGATGACGTATTGCATTGGGCAAATCTGCTGCACAGGAACTTTTTAAAGTATTGAAGAGCAGAGATGTCAGCTTGAGGACTAAGGTGTGCCTGATCCAGGCCATGGTGTTTTCAATAGCCTCATATGGATGCGAAAGCTGGACAGTGAATAGAGAAGATCATAGAAGAATTGATGCCTTTGAGTTGTGGTGTTGGAGGAGAATACTGAAAGTGCCATGGACTGCCAAAAAAACCAACAGATCTGTTTTGGAAGAAGTGCAGCCAGAGTGCTCCTTGGAGGCCAGGATGGCTAAGCTTCGTCTCTAATACTTTGGACATATTGTCCAGAGGAAACAGTCGCTGGAGAAGGATGTCATGCTGGGTAAGGTGGAGGGTCAGAGAAAAAGAGGAAGACCCCTAACGAGATGGATTGGCCAGGTGGCATCATTGATGGACTCAAGTGTGGCAGTGGTAGTGAGGTTGGCCCAGGATTGGACATTGTTTCGTTCTGCTGTGCATGGGGTCGCTATGAGTTGGTTCTGACTCGATGGCACCTGACAACAACAACAACAACAACCTGCCAGTCATTGGTTGGAATCCTGGTGTGGCGCTGTAGGATAAGCCCTGAACTACTAATCATAACTAACTGTAAGTTTGGCAATCTAAACCCACCAGCAACTCCTTGGAAACACTACAGTGTTGCTAGGAGCTGAAAGCAACTCATTGGCATTTAACTAAAAAACAAAAATACAGTCATTGGTTAGGGGAATTCCTGGGCACTTCAGGTTTTGTGTGTTGTGTGCATGAATGAAAATGCCCAAGGGATCCAACGGGATCTAGATCCAGCACTCCTGCCCTTGTCACTCCTCCCATGGAAAAATAACTCAGTCTTTCTTCCCCCAATTCAAACCCCCAGCAGAAATCTGAGAGGCGAGAGAGGGAATGAATGACATCTCAAGTATACAGAAGTTCCTCAGCAAGTGTCTGTTGGGAGAATAGTGTACACCCAGCACATGTCAGGCTCCTAGGTGATGAAAAGAGCAAAGATGGGAGCACCATAGCCTCTTTTAGATAACCTTGGAATTGCGGATTTTCAATTGCCTCCTATGCATCTGGAGGTCAGACAATAAATAAGATAGAAGGAGCTCTGGTAGCATAGTGGTTATGAATTGGGCTGCTAATCTCACAGTCAGCTGTTTAGCGGGAGAAAGATGAGGCTGTCTGCTCCTGTCAAGATTTATAGCCTCGGAAACCCTATGCAGAGTCGCTATGAGTTGGAACCAACTCCACGGCACATAACAACAACAAAGAATTAGTGCATTTGGATTATGATGTTGGAGAAGAATATTAAATATACCACGGATGGCCAGAAGAATGAAAACGTCTGTCTTGGAAGTACAGCCAGAATACTTCTCAGAATCCAGAATGATGAGACTGCATCTCATGTACTTTGAACATTTTATCAGGAGAAGGACATTGTTCATGGTAAAGCAGATGGTCCGTGAAAAAAAGGAAGACCCTCAATGAGATGGTTTGACACAATGGCTACAATGATGGGCTCAAATATAGCAATGGTTGTTAGGATCGGGCAGCATTTTGTTCAGTTGTACATAAACACCACTGGTTGGTCAGTTTGTCATGCTGTGGTTTCATGTTGCATGTACTTGCATGTTGCTGTGATGCTGGACGCTATGCCAGTGGTATTTTAAATACCAGTAGGGCCACCCATGATGGACAGATTTCAGCAGGATTTCCAGACTCAAACTAAAAAGAAGAAGCGGACTACTTCTGAATGTTTAGCCAATGAAAACCTTATGAATAGTAGTGGAATATTGTGAAATACAGTGTCAGTAGGTAAAAACATGAACAGCAGCAGAACATTGTCAAATGTAATTCTGGAAGATATGCCCTTCCAGTGGGAAGGTGCTTAAAATACGACTGGGGAAGAGCTGCCTCCTTAAAATAGAGTTGTCCCTAATGACATGAACAGAGCAAAAATATTCAGGACCTTCACTTGCTGATGGGGTACAACTCAAAATGAGAAAAAACAGCTGAAAACACCCATTAATAATCAGAACATGGAATATATATTATGAAGTGTGAATCTAGGAAAATTGGAAGACATCAAAATTGAAATGGAACACATAAAGATTAATATTCTAGGCATCAGTGAGCTGAGATACGACAAGCATTGGCCATTTTGAATCAGGCAATCATATGGTTTATAATGCTGGGAGCAACAAATTAAAAAGCGATGACATCGCATTCATTGTTAAAAAGAGCATTTCAAGATCTATCTTGAAGCACAATGTTGTCTGTGATAGGATAATATACATACAAGGATATACAAGGATAATATACAAGGAAAACCAATTAACACCATTATTATTCAAATTTATGCACCAACCACTAAATTTGGTGATGATGAAATTGAAGAATTTTACTAACTTCTTCATTCTGAAATTAATCAAACTTTCAATCAAGATGCATTGATAATTACTGGTGATTGAAATGCGAAGGTTGGAAACAAAGAGGAAGACTCCTAGTGGGAAAATAAGCCTTAGGGATAGAAATGATAGGTTAGAGATCACATGACAGACTTGTGTAAAACCAATGACTTATTCGTTGTAAATACCTTTTTAAAACAACATAAAAGATGACTATACACATAGACCTAATCATAAGGAATACACAGGAATCAAATCAACTACATCTGCTGGAAGAGATGGTAGAAAAGCTCAATATCATCAGCCAAAAAAAGCAAGGGGCAGACTATGGAAGACTTCTTGTTATTCTTGCTCATATGTAAGTTCTTCAACCTGATTCTTAAAACAAGTTCATGAGAGCCTAAATACCACCTTGAATATATCCCAACTGAATTTAGAGACCATCCCAAGAATAGATTTGATGCTTTAGACAGTAATGACTGAAGACTAGAAGAGTTGTAGTGTTGCGGACCGTGTAAGACTGGTCAGAGGTTCGAGGCCCTAT
>NW_006408660.1:4107141-4119658 GCF_000296735.1 Chrysochloris asiatica
GATGCCTGAGATGGAGGCAGAGATGATGACTTGGAGAGATGGAGCAGCTGGGGACTTTAGACCCAGAGAGGGAGAGGGGCTGTGTGCTGATGACCAGGGGACAGGCTTGTAGGGTATACCCTTTGGTTGGTTGATGATGCATCGAGGGGATTGTAACCATGGCAATGAAACGATATAGGATAGGATGAATGTAAAACTAATGTTCTCCCATGTAAACAATCACATAATTCACATTAAAACAAAAACCAAAAAAAAGGAAGGAATATACTGAGTCACTGTACCAAAAAGAAATGGTCAGTGTTCAAACATTTCAAGAGATAGCATATGATCAAGACCCAATGATATTGAAGGAAGAAGTCCAAGGTGCATTGGTTAAAAATAAAGCTTCAGGAACTGACAGAATACAAATTGAAATCTTTCTACAAATTGGTGCAGCACTGGAGATGCAGTCATTTATGCAAAGAAATTTGGAAGACAGCTACCTGGCCAACAAACTGGATCGCTTCCAATATAGGGACCTTATTGTCTCCAGCCAGCATTCAGTAAAATCATTAACAAAATGTCCAAGTAAGTAGACATTAGGGTCAGACTTCAGAGTTAGAATCCCATCTCTTCCACTTTCTAGTTTGACCTTGGGCAAGTTACTTGGTCTCTGTATGCAGTAGCTTCCTCATTTGAAAACTGGGCATGATAAATAGTACCATCTTTCTCATCGGGCTCTTAAGGGGCTATAGTAAGATATGACAATGTTATTTGACCATAAAAAGGAATGAAAAAAATTAAAAAACCTCACTGCCATTGAATTATTCCAACTCACAGAGACCATGTATAGGGTTTGTGAGGCTGTAAATCTTTGTGGAAGCAAAAGACTTCATCTTTTTCCTGTGGAAGGTGGTGGGTTTGAACTGCTGACCTGTGGTTAGCAGTTCAATGCTTATCCTACAGTGCCACCAGGACTCCTGAAAAGGAATGGAGTACTGATACATGCTATAACATGAACCTTGAAAACATGATGCTAAGTGAAAGAACTCAAACTTTATATGAATGTCCAGGATAGTCAAATCTACAGAGACATAAACTATGTTAGTAGTTGCCTAGTGCTGGGGCCGAGGAGTGATTGCCAGTGGGTATGGGGCTGCTTTGGGGGCTAATAAAAATCTTTCTGAATTGTTGCTGTTGTTAAGTGCCATCGAGTTTGTTCCAACTCATAGTGACCCTGTATAGGGTCAGCTGGTGAGTTTGAACTGCTGGCCTTATAGTTCATAGTCCAATACTGATCTGACAGTACCATATCAGGAGTCCTTCTCTGAACTGTTGTTGTTGTTAAGAGCTGTTGAGTTGGTTCTGACACATAGCGACCCTGGATAGGGTTTCTAAGGAGCGACTGGCGAGTTTGAACTGCCAATCTTGTGGTTCAATCTGACCTTGAGGTTGAGTGCTTATCCTATGGTGCCAGACCAGGATAGTAGTAATTTTTGGCACCATAAGGAAAACAAAAGCCCTCACAACTGGACCAATAAGCAACATGATAAATGAGGAAAAGGTTGAACTTGGCGAGGATTTCATTTTATTTGGATCCATAATCACCACCCAAGGAAGCAGCAGTCAAGAAATAAAATTATGTACTGCGCTGAGAAAATCTGTAAAAGACCTTTTTGAAGAGTTAAAAAACAAAAATGTCACTTTGAGTATTATAATGTGCCTGGCTCATGCTATGGTATTTTCAATCACCTTATATGTAAAAGCTGGATAATGAATAAGGAAGGCCGAAGAAGAGTTGATGCTTTTGGATTATGATGTTGGCAAAAATATTGACTATTCCATAGACTTCTAGAGGAACAAGCAAATCTGTGCTGGAAAAAGATTTTGTCTCAAGTACTTTGGTTAGATTATCAGGAGTGACCCTGGAAAAGGACACCATGCTTAGTAAAGAGGAGTGCCACTAAAGAAGACCTTTAATGAGATGGATGGGCACATTGGCTGCTACAGTGGGCTTAAACATAGCAATGATGGCACAGGACTGGGTGGCGTTTCATTCTGTTGTACATAAAGGTCACTATGGGTGAACCCAACTCAACTGTACCTAGCAACAATTGTTGCACAACCAGTTTCATATGAATTATCTCAGTTTGAAAAGTTAAAGATATGGCGTGTAAAGTTTCTAGCTCAGAGCAGGTACTTGGCAAACCATCTTTCCCTTGGATTATTGTATTGGATTATTGTAGCGGCCTCTTAACTGGTCTCCCCATCTCTCCCCTTGTTCACCAACAGAATAATCAAACGTATGTGAGGTTATGTCACTCTTGCTCTCTGAATGCTCCCATGGCTCCAGTTTCTACGTAAGCCCAGGCTACTACAATGGCCTACAAGACTCTGCATCATTTCGCTGCTGGATTCCTCTCTCGTCCTATTATCTGTATTCTCCCCTTGCTCCCTCTGATCCAGTCATATTGGCCTCTTGCTGCTTCTCAAATATATGCCAAGTATGTCCCTACCTCAGGACCTTTGCATGTGCTGTTTTCTCTGACTAAAACAAACTTCCTTTAGACATCTACTGGACTTGCTCTTTTGCCTCCTTCAGGTAGGTCTTCACTCAAATATCACCTTCTCAGTGAAGCCTTCCCTGACCACTCACTATATTTAAAATCGAGACCCTGGCTTTGTACTCATCTTCCCAGATTAATGTTCTCCATAGCACTTATGTTATTGTCAGAATGTCAACTCCACAAGGGCCTAGTGTATGTGACTCATTCTATGCTGTATCCCCAGAGCCTAGAATAGTGTCTGGCACAGCCAACACTTGAACAATATTTTTGACTGAATAAATAAATGTTAGCTCTTACTGTCATCGATAATAAATGTTCTGAGACTTTATGTCTGTGCATTTTCTTCTCACTTGATGTCCCTGTGTATTTCAAGCTGACACTTCTATGAGGTTTCTTTCTTCCTCCCAGCTCATCCCCACTGGGTGTTAGTTTTAGAAGTAAACATTTTCCTTGTGGTATCATTAAGGAGTTGTTCTAGAAAATTGTTTTATCTTCCTTAGAAGTAAAACATCTTTTGCTTAAAAGACACCAGAACCCCCTACTGAATTCCTCGCTGTAAGGAAATTAGTTTTCAAAAGTTGATGTGGAAGCTAATTTGTATATTGTTGTCAGTGGGAAGGCTTTGCAATTAATTGTCTTAGCTAACCATGTTACATTTAGTTCATAAGAACATTATCGCCTCATTGGTATCTGTTGGGACTGAATGTCCTGCTTTATTCCCTATTGAGTGGGAGGTTGCAATTTTTGTTGGTGTCAAAATTAAAATAGAGAAATAAGTAGTAGTGGAGAGAACTTTGGGATTTGGTGTCAGGACACTTGGATTCTGGAACTACCCTGAAGTTGACTGTGTACTTACCAGCTGCGTTCAAAACTTCATTGCAATGATCACACAGAACTCAGACACCGTGGTCACAGGTAGTGGGGTTTATTAGGGAAGTTAACAGGTTACAATGCAGGATCAGAAGTGCTCAGGGCACCATTGTTCCAGTCAGTACAGCCTCTCTGTAGCCATGCCCACAAGCAGGCTTCTTTCTGCCTGGCCAGTGTTACATAGTTCTTTTAGAGCTGCTGATAAAATACTCATAGGATACACCACTCCCCCATAAATTTCAGCCTGAAGGCAATTTTCTCTAGTTGCCCCCAATTAAGTGCCTGGAGGCACCCCACTCAGCAACCAAGCCTTCTGGCCCAAATCACTCGGCTTTACTTGCTCAGTGGGCTGGAAACTCACTGCTCTGTCTCGTGCTCTGGTTTTTGATCTGCTGCCATTGCTCCTTTGCCACTTCTCTGGTGTCATAGATTTCTGTCCCTGGGTTGAAGATCTTGGGGTCCAAAGAATGTGCTCCACTTTTGATTCTTTAATGGTAGTGAGATTCCCCCCTTCTGCTTCTGAGATGCCTCATTTTTAACCCATGTTGGAGTTCCAAGTTTTTTGTTTGCATGTGTTGGCTTTAACCAGCAGAAATTTATTTGCTCACAGTTTGTTGTTGTTGTTAAGTGCCGTCAAGTTGATTCTGACCTATAGCGACCCTCCACAGGGTTTCTGAGGAGCAGCTGGTGAACTTGAACCACCAACCTTGCAGTTCAAATGGCTTTACAGTCTGGCACATTAACCCTCAGTGCCACACACAGTTTATTAGGTTACAAATCCAAAGAGAAAGGTCCTTGTCTTCTTTCAGCATCGGTAGGTCCAGCCTTCCTTTGAGTTTTCCTAGTGTCTTAGCATCAGTCTTTCTCTGGATCCAGGAGCTTCACAGTGCAGGGACTCAGGCCCAAGGGACACATTCCACTCTAGTTCTTCTTTCTTGGTAGTAATAGGTCCTACCTGAGTTTCAAGTGTTTACAATCACAATGAACTGTTAACAGTTGCAACTAAATCGCATCATCCTTATCAGCATTTTATCCCATCTTTTCTTGCTCAGATCCATCAGGGCAAAAATGTTGTTTGGTGGGAGTTACAAAGACTACAGGAAGAAGAGCCATATAACAAATTCACTGCACTGCAACAGTGAATTAGATTCCCTCAAATGCAAATTGTTTCATGACATTGAACACAGTTTTCACAATGTGACAGCATTCTCATTATTTCCATTCTGTTTGTTCTATTTCCATTGATCCAACTCCCCTACCCCTACTTGCCAACTCAATTTTTTCTGTAGTTAATTGTTTAAGGGACATATTACTCATGGAATGTATTGTTTATTTTACAATCCAATCTACTATTTGGCTGAAAGTTGACTTCAGGGAATGATTTCAGTGCTAAGTTAAAAAGGTTTCTTAGGGCAAACTTTTTAACTTGGTGTCTTAGAGAGAGTGGGGGTTTCTCAGCACTCCAACTCAACAGGTTCACTGGATCAGGCAGCCAAATGAACACTTGAGGTCCAGTGGGGATATGGCTGATTCCTTTATTCTGAAAGACAGCAGTCAGCACAGGGGAAAGGGGTCTCAGGTAGTCTCTTACCCTTCTGCCTTTCTTACCACTCCTATTCTCCTTTTTGTGTCTGTCCATTCTCCTTTGTGTCTGTTTTCTTTCTGTGTCTGTCTGTTCACTCTCTGTTCTCCTTGCTCTGTCTCTCTCTGTTCTCCTTCTGTGTCTGTTTGCTCTCTTTACCCCTCACATGGGGGAAGCTCCTTAAGTATTACTACAGAACAAAGAAGGCATCTTGCCAAATATACTCAAAGGTTATGTAATAGTGTGACATTATTCTAATATGGTGGCATGCATAGCAATGACTTAGCATTCCCTGGCTACCATCAGAACCACTGAGTTGCCCCTCCCCCCATTGGAAGATGAGGAGTCACTGATAAGCTATAGCCACTCCCTGGCTGTCGCCATCTTCTGACCCAACACTTGAGTATTCTTCCAGTCTGTATCAGTCCAGTAAGGTGTACATTCTTTTTACTGAATTAGTTTGTTTGTTTTCAAGTATTATTTTGAATTCAAGTAGTATCATAGTTCTCCATTTTAAAGTGGTCAAGCCAGTTTTGTTTCTATCTTATTTAATTACAAACACATACACATAGATGTCATTCTGAGGACTAAGATGCACTTGACCCAAGCCATGGTAATTTCAATAACCTCATATGTAAGTGAAAGTTAGACAGTGAATACAGAAGATTGTAGAAAAATTGATGCATTTGAGTTATGATATTGGAGGAGAATTTTTAAAGTAACATGAACTGCCAAAAGAACAAACAAATTTGTGTTGGAAGAAGTATAGTCAGATACTCCTTAGAAGCCAGGATTTTGGCCAGACTTCATCTCTCATACTTGGAACTTATGATTGGGAGGGACCACTCCCTAGAGAAGGACACCATATTTGGTAAAGTAGAGGGTCAATGAAAAAGAGGGAGATCGTCCCACTCCCAATGAAATGGATTGGCTCAGTGGGATCAGAAATGGGCTCATTCACAGCAATGATTGTGAAGTACAGGACCCAGCAATGTTTCATTCTATTGTGCATAGGTCACTGTGAGTCAGATCTAAGTTAATGGCACCTAACAACAACAACACACATGAATAAAAGATACTCATGGTTACAAATGAAAAGACTAGAAAAGGATTTAAGGTTCACAGCCCTCCTCTCACATGTGCTCCCTAATTCTTTCTAGAGGCACCCTGTCTGTTATGCATCCTCTCACTTATTAATGCAGATCTTCTTAGACACAATGGTGTACATCAGGGGACAGTAATGATGTGGACTTGAAGAACTGTGGAGTGGCGTGGTTAAGAGCACAGGTGCCAGCCAGAGCCAGAGTTCCTTAAATCTTGACTCTTTCAGTCTCTATGCCTCAGTTTTCTCACCTATAAAATAGAAATAATTATCATGATGACCACATAGAGTTGTGTGGGCATTGCATGTATTTATATAAAATGTCAAATGATTAGAGTAGTGATTGATACACAATATACACTCAATAATGGTTAGCTATTGATATTAGTTAATATTGTCTTTTGGGACATCATTCTCCTGGGGCTGTACAGAAATTTTGATAGGAAGAGAAATGACTAAGACCTTTCATTGAGGTAAGGGGCTTTGCAGAAGAAAAAGAAGTAAAATTTAATGACAATGAAATTGGTTTCCTTGTGTGGTACAAAGTCTCCTTTTTCATTTCTATTATGAGGCCTGACCCCAACTTTGAAATCTTGATTGCTTGTATAAATTTAGTTTATTTTTTCTCACTTTCAGCACTGTCATCTTTTTTAAAAAAATCTATAGGATGATGGAACATATTTGAACAGAGAGACAAATTTTCATTTTCTACTTTGAAATTTTTTTAATCCCCTGAAGAAAGAGACTAAGTCTCTTTACAGACAGCAGGAGTGTTTGTTTTTTAAAGTTAGTGTTGATATTCAGCATTTCAGAGAGTTTCCTTTCATTTCCTGGCATCAGCAGATAGTATAATTTCCTTCCCTACGTCACCACCCGACCACAGTGAAATAAGAGGTGGAGAGACAGGACAGAGGATGCTAGAAAGGAATTAAGTAACAAATTTGTTTGTACAGAAAGGAACCAAGGAGAGGAAAGATACTAAGAACCCTGATGAAGGAACCACACACACACAGATTATCTGGATGAAAATTTTAATAAGGGCAAAGAGTTTAGAATAATGGAGAACCCCTATCTATGACATCAGAAACAAGTTCTCATCCTGTCATTGACATCAACATATTATGACAGTTAAATGCAAATGAAGTGTTTATGAAATACTTATAAAGCACCAAAATTTGTCCAGCTGCCAATGTAGGGGCAACTTCTGAGAGCACTGGTTTGAAAGTCTGGAGAGCTGGGTTCACTCCCTGTATCTTCCACTCTCTGGTTTGTGACCCTGCTCAGCTTCATGTCCTCATAATATCACTACTGCTTGCTTGTACGGTTTGGCTTGGTGAATATAACAATTTGTGTAATAGCATACCATATGTTTAAAGTGTTGTTGCTGTTAAGTGCCATTGAGTTGGGCCCAACTGGTAAGTTTCAACTGCTGATCTTGTGGTTCATTTGCTGACATCAGATGGCAGCCTCAATTTAAGTAATGTAACAATAGACTCCATCTCTTGATGGGCAGACCTGCAAACTCACATTGCAATACACAGTCACATTGCAAGGGAGTGTGGGTACAGAGAATGGGGGGATTAGGGCCATTTTTACAACAAGTATGCATTCATCTAGTAATGCAGAGATAATATTAGCACAGACCTCTTTAGAGTCCTGGTGTGGCATTGTAAGGTAAACTATGGACTGTTAACCACAAGGTTAGCAGTTCAAACCCACAATCTGCTCCTTGGAAACCCTATAAAGGGTCTCTATGAGTTGGAGCTAACTCGATGGCACTTAGCAACAACAACCTCTCAGAATTAGTCAGTGAGATCATGCATATACAGCAGTGATTTTGAGCCTGGTTTGCAGGATCCACCCCCTAGATATTACCTACTGCTTCTGCTTGCTGCTGCTGTGAGAACTAGTGTTATTATTATCGATTGATTTGAGTCCTCCTCATCCTTGGGTTCATCTGCTCAGCGCGGTTCTGCTGTTCAAATCCCCTAGTCAGCTTTGCTCCTCCATGGCTGATTGCTTTCCCTCTTAATAAAGGAGCAAGTCAGTTGATGGAAAACTTTCTTGATCTTTTGAACACAGATGCCACTGTGTGTTAGCATCCTTTGGCCATTAGCTGTCAAGGCAGCCGGGGAGATCTATTTAAAGAAATAGATCATCAAAGCCATGCCAGCGATGGAGAAGCATCTGAAATGGGGGCAGAAGGCTCTTAGCATGAGCCAGAGCCCCCATTTCCATCTGCATTAACTCTGGAAATGGGAATGAATTGCCCAGTGATGTTTGGTCTCTTCATGCTAATTAATGATGCTGGCAGCATATTATTTATTTTTATTTCCAAAGGAGACAGATTGAGCCTTGAGTCAAAAATCCCACATTGACTGTATTTTTTGCTAAATTCTGGAGCCCTGCTAACAGTGCCCCCACAGGGTGGGTGCCCTGCATGTTGAGAAGAAGTATAAGATAAGGTGAGTCTTGGCTCTGTTGAGGCTCCTGTTTGCTGCCCAGTAAAGAATCACCAAGAAGCTTTTTACCATGTAGAATAAAGCTCAGCCGTGATTGACATCATGGGCCTGGTATTTGCTTCAATTCCAAATTGGAGGCAGCAGCACTTGCAAAAAAAAAAAAAGAAAAGA
This sequence comes from Chrysochloris asiatica, assembly GCF_000296735.1. Classification (NCBI taxonomy): domain Eukaryota; kingdom Metazoa; phylum Chordata; class Mammalia; order Afrosoricida; family Chrysochloridae; genus Chrysochloris; species Chrysochloris asiatica. The sequence continues at coordinate 4,115,875 of NW_006408660.1, forward strand.
AAAAAGAAAGAAATTCACATTTGGGGAGAAGAGCAGAATGAATTGACTGATAGAAATCTCCACAAATCTTAATTTTTTTAAAAGAAGGGAAACACTTTCTTTTGCGTTCTTTCCTTAAACAGAAGAAAAGCCAGAGATGGAATGTGTTTGTGATTCATCATAAACAGACAGATTTTAGTTTCTCTTATTTTTAGAAGTAGCTGTCTAGGTACTTGGATCTGTCGAGTGAGAGAGGGATTATATTTGGAAATTCTAATTGTGGAGATGCTTGCTTTCTTTAAAAAGCAGCCTAAAGCCAAACTGGCTCCCACTGTTACTTCTTTGGTAGTTTCTTTTTCTTGTTAATCTTTCTGACACCCCGAAAGTAGCACACACACAGAATTAAAAGAATCCATTTTGCTCATCCTTGTCGTTTACCGTTGGCTCCTAGCTCTCTCAGCAGACACTACTTCTGGCTCTTACTTTGAAAAATAATGTCAAGGTAAATTTGAATTAATTTTACCCAAATCAAATAAGCTAAGGCAAAAAGAAGAAGAATGCATTACTTTACATTACGGAAAAATGGAAGAACTTCAGGCATGGCTGGATCCATGTGCTCAAATGATGTCCTCAGAAATCAGTTCTTCAACTTTGTCTCTTCTGCCTGGACTTTAGGCTGGAAGGCAACAGGCCGTTCCAGGTTTGCTTTCTGCCAGCTTAGTAGCCCTAGTGAGAAGGTATACTTCCTTCCTGAAAGCACCCATAAAACTTCCAGCTTGGCTTGCATCAGATTACATGCCCTTCTCTGGACCAGTCATTTTGACCAAGGGGATGAAATAGATGGAGTGACCAACCTTGGCATGTGTCATTCTCTAGAGTTGGCATTAGTTCCACCCAAATCTCATGGACCAACTATAGTGGAAGGGATGATTTACCCAAAGGATAATTAGGAACACAAAACTGTGCTAACCAGAAAAAGGCAATAGATGTCATATGAGATAATGTGCTAGCCCAGGTCCCCAGGAAAGCAGATGCCAGGATGAGATTAACATTGAAGGAAACACCTGTGGGAGGAAATAGGGAGGAAGTTGGGAAGGCTAGAAAGGAAGGGCAGAGGGAGGGAAGGTTGGATGAGTACATCCTAGACTCTTGTACAGACTGGAGAAGATTCAGCAAGGCATCGAGGAGTCCTCCAGTCAAAGATGTCATATGTGATCCAGAGGAAGACTGATGCCAAGACATAGAGAGCTCTCCAAGGTATGCTAGGCCCACAGATGCTGAACTGCTCTGAATTCAGACATTTAGCCTCTTAAACTATGAGAGAATACATTTCTGTTTGGTAAAACCATTCATTTCTGTTCTAACAGCACTATATCACTAAAACAGGGTTTGAATAACTAAGACTCAGAGGAGTCTTGTGTTTCCTAGGAACAGGCCTGCTTTCACACAGTTATCAGTAGGGAGCAGCCCATGGGAAGCGTGGCCTCGTTTGCACCAATGGATCTAAGAACGCAGCAGCTGGGGCCCTCAGTCAATTATGCGCCCTGTAGCTGGAGGTCTGCAGGCATGTTCCCATGGCTGCCACAGATAATAACTCATGATTATAAAGTAGCTTGCAGTTTAGAGGGTGCTTTCATAGCTCTTAGTTAGGTGGTTCTGATATAACTAATATTATCATCACACCCCTCCCACTTTATATATGGGAAAGGTGAGGCTTTCTTGCCTTTCTTGGTTATAATTTGCCCTAAGCTGTTCCACTAGTCGGTGAAGAGCTTGGACTGTCATCCTAATCATTGTCTCTTCGTACCCACCTACCCACCCACTTCCTCCAGTTCTCTCTGTGCTGTGTGATTCTGTACCCAGTTCCTTTTTGGCCTATGGCCCTCACCAATTGAATAATCCCAAAGCCTGGGCTGACTCACAGAGTCCACAGTCACATAACGGAGGCATGGAATTGTTGGGCCCAAAAGATTTGGGCCATGGGCAAGTCAGAGGAAAGTGGCTGAGTAAAGAGACATGGTCATGTTGGTGTCATGTCCCCTCCAACATGATGTGATGAGAAGGGTACTTCACCTCTTCACTTCTTCCATAAAAGTCCTAACTCCAGTCTCCTCATGAAAAACAAGGAAGACTGAGATGAAAAATGACTCCAAATTTGGAGGAGATTAAGGAGAGAGGAGCTCTCATAGCACAATGATTATGTGTTCAGCTGCTAACTGAAAGGTTGGCTATTTGAACCCACCAGCTGCTCTGCAGGAGAAAGATGGGGCCGTCTGTTCCCATAAAGATTGCAACCTTGGAAACCCTATGAGACAGTTCTACTCTGTCCTATAGGGTCATTGGTGGTAGTGGTGGTTATGTGCAGTGGAGTTGATTCCAACTCCTAACCACCCTGTATAAGGTTTCTGAGGCTGTAAATCTTTATGGGAACAGAAAACTTCATCTTTCTCCAGTGGAACAGCTGGTAGTTTCAAATTGCTGACCTGGAGATCAGCAGCCCGATTAGTACTGATGTGGCGCTGTGGGTTAATGCACCAGACTGCAAAGCCGTTTGAACTGCAAGGTTGGCGGTTCAAGCTCACCAGCTACTCCTTGGAAACCCTATACAGGGTCACTATGGGTCGGAACCGACTCGAAGGCACTTAACAACAACAACAACATGGGTCGGAAATCGACTTGATGGCACTTGACAACAACAACAATGCTAGTAACCACAGAGCTCCTTATAGAATCATTAGGAGTCAGAATTGATTCAACAGCAGTGGGATTAAGAAGAGAGGACAACTAAATGCAATGTGAGTCTCCTAGTTCCGACTCACAGTGACCCTATATAAAGTTTCTGAGGCTGTAAATTTTTACAGGAACAGAAAATCTCATCCTTCTCCCATGGAGAGGCTGGTGGATTTGAACTGCTGATCTTTTAGTTAGCAGTCCAACACTTGACTCACTACACTACCAGGGTTCCATGGATGAGATCCTAGAACACAAAAAAACCTAAACAAACAAAAAAACCCATCAGTGGAAAAACTGGTGAAATCCAAATGAAATCAGACATTTAGTTAATAGTATTGTACCCATGTTAATTCCTTAGTTTTGACAAATATATCATGGTAATGTTAGATGTTAATATTAGGGCAAGCTGAGTGAAGAGTATGTGGAAACTCTTCTATTATCTTTGTAGTGTTTTGATAACTATGAAATCATGCCAAATTATTTAAAAAGAGAGAGAGGGAAGCACAGCAAATAAGTATTTTATGGTTACTCAGACACAGGGAGCTACCTTGGTTTCTGTCTCTCTTCCAAATCATGGGAGGTGTGGCTAAATTTCATATCCTGCCCTTGGATCATCTATCCATCCAACAAATATTTATTGAGTATCTATTACACATAATCCTGATTTGATGCTGTAGGATAAGCAATGGACTGCTAACTGCAAGGCTGACAGTTCAAGAAAACCCTATACAAGGTTGCTATGAGTTAGAACTGACTCAACGGCACTTACCAGAATCATTACATATCAGACACTGTTCTAGGTTCTGGGGATTCAGCTGTAGACAGACTATTAGGTTTCTGGTCTTATGGAACTTATATTGTGGCAAGGGATAAGGAAGTAGGACAAGAGGCAAGGAAGCCACTGCAGTGGTCCAGGCAAGAGTAGTTGGTGGCCATGGTGGTGGCCATTAAGACCCATCTTCATAATTAGGCTTCCCTTTTATTCCACCTACTCTAATGGATGTCTGTGTCTTGCAACCAAATATATTAAGTTTATGACTTACATCTTCTGATGCCACATCTCCCATTTTCC
>NW_006408660.1:4141197-4146880 GCF_000296735.1 Chrysochloris asiatica
GTTCCCATCCTGCCCCCTCAAGCCCAAAGGAGCTGGGGCTGCCGCGGCGCCCTTTTAAAAAGCCTGTAATTCCTTGCACAGTGATTTCTCAAAGAAGCGGGTCTAAGGCTCTGGCGCACTAAGATTCACGCGGGCTGTGAGACTGTGAATTCCTACCTGGGAGGTTTAACTCACAAGTTTTCCCCCCCTGATCCCGGAGCCCCCACTCACTCGCACTGCCTGGCCACCCTGGCAAACCAGAACTCCTCCCCACAAACTTTTTGAAGGCCTCTCATACATACATATGAATGCGGTCACACTTTAACATCTTTTGTAACCTTTTATCTTTTTTTAATCTGGAGGGTACACGTTTTCAGAGTAATACCAATAATGTCATAGTGTGGGATGGCTTCACTTCTCTCACATTGTAAGTGTCCAACCCTTACTGTTGGTCATTTAGGTGGTTGCCAAATTGTCATAAGTAATGTCTAATGGTCATCTTTATAAATACATGTAATTCTTTCCTTAAATTAAATTCCTAGAGGTAGCCTCCTAGGTCCAGGAGTATGTACGTATAATATTTAAGTTTTTTTTTTTTTTTTTTAAGTGCTAGATTGCCTCCAGAAAGGCTTCTCTAGTTTACATTACCACCTGTCACGTGTGAGAAGGACTGTTTCCCTGCATGAGTGGCTACTCTGAGCATTAGCCATCTTCTTGTCTGATTGCTCATCTGCTGCTTGAGAGATAGTCTCTTCCTGTTTCTATAGCACTTTGCTCTGCCTCCCTGCTCAGCCAAGTGGGACTCATGGGGAGAGTAAGTTTCTTCCATTTTCAAGGCTGATGAATAGCTATCATGTCACATTAGGATTATGTAAGTGTAATGTTGAGAAAACTCCTTGGAGGAAAGATGTTACCCAGAAGTTGAAGTAGGGAGAGAGAAAGGCTAAGGGAACTGTGAGGAATGGTCCGTTCTGCCCCCACCCTCATTCCCTGGTTTCTCATGAGGAACAATATCACCACCCCCACCCCCCACACACACACCAGAAATAACTGTTCTTTATCTTGTATCTTCTGCAGCTCTTGTATAGGACTTATCACACTGTTTTATAATGTGGGGCTCTTCTCTGTCTCTTCTGTTGGCAGGTAGGGTAAGGAATAGATTGCAGTCTTTTCAGTCTCCCCAGGAGGGTAATAAGAATAATAGCTATTATGTTAAGTCCTTTCTATAACTTAAGGACTTTACATACTATATTGTGTTGACTAATACTAATACCACAAGTGAAGTGCTTTCGAAGAACAAAATTTTATTGTATCACAGTTCTGGAGACTAGAATTCAAAATCAACGTGTTAGCCCAGCCATGTTGTTGTTGTGTTGTTAGGTGCTGTCAAGCTGGTTATGATACATAGTACCTTATGTACAGGAGAATGAAAAACTTGTACCATGCTCACAATCATTGCTATGCTTGACCCCAGAATTGCAGCCTTTGTGTCAATATATCTCATCGAGGTTCTTCCTCTTTCTCACTGGCATGGTGCTCTTCCCAGAGCTAAGGCTCAGAGAGGTGAAGTGACTTGGCCAAGGTCACCCCATCAAATGAGTGGAAGAGGCTCAACTTGAAGCCAGGTTTTGCTCGACCACTCTGCTAGGTGGTTGGTGAGTATCTAAGGCACTCAGTGAGGAGCTGTTCCCTCCCCTCCACTAACTAATTATTGGGAGACTTTGGCATGCAGAGAGAGGATGGATCTGGTTCACTCATTAATGGGAAACACCATAAAGGGGCATTAAGAGGTTCTTCTTGGAAGGAGTGCTTTGAAAAATCCAATGTGAAACACTTCTCCTGTTCCTGACACCCCACCTCCACTAACAGTCCCTGGGAGATCTCCCAGGAATTGGGAGTCATTCCTTTTCTATCAGAGCTTAACACTCTTCCTGAAAATGTAGATTTCTCTAGCAAATGTCAGCCCTCTCTATCCTCAAGGCCTTGGTGGGAGTGAGGACATCTGAGCCTTTTCTTAAGCTGCTGTTCTTACTCGACTCTCTTCTTGCCACTTATCCACTGCTTTAAGTGTTTTTGCATGTTTTAGCTAATATGATCCTTATGAAAACTTTATCAGGAGGTGCTAGTATTATCCCCACTTTATAGATGGGGAAACTGAGGTAAAGAGTGGTTTAGTAACATTGCCAAGGTCACGCAGTTTATATGGGATTAAGCCAGATTTCAACCCAGGTAGTCTGACTTTAAAACCTGGTCTCTTCACCATTTCATTTCTGTCATTGCTGTCCTACCTCCAACACCTAAGGTGGTTTGGGGCTGGGTGCTTAACTAGACTCTTCAGCCCATGTTGTAGTTGTTGTTCAGTGCCATAGTCGGTTCCAACCCATAGCAACCCTGTATAGGGTTTCTGAGAAGTGGCTGGTGAGCTTGAACCAGCAACCTTACAGTTCAAATGACTTTGCAGTCCAGTACATTTACTCATAGTGCCACACCAGGACTCCTCTTCAGCCCATGTTGTTGTTAAGTGCCATCGAGTCGGTTTCGACCCATAGCGACCCTGTACAGGGTTTCCGAGGCTGTAAATCTTTACAGGAGCAGAACGCCTCATCTTTCTCCCACGGAGCCGCTGGTAGTTTCGAACTGTTGGCCTTAAGGTTCGCAGCCCGATTCGTAACCACTATGCTAACAGAGCTCCTTCAGCCCATAGAAGGGGCTTAATCAATGGTAGCTGTTAATAGTTACTTAGAAAGCGGCAATGGCAGAGTTGGTGGCAGAAGCCATGTCATGCAGAGATAGAACAGCTGTGGGCTCTAGGTCCATGGACTAAGAAAGGTTGTGTGCCTGCGGGCAAGAGGATGGCTTGCAGAATATGCCCTTAGGACATTTAAATGAATATATATTTTTTGTTTTGTGTGTGTACATCAAAAGGGCAACATTTACCTAAGGACAAAGTTGAGAAGAGATGTAAGGTGGGTGGAATGGAAATATGAACCACAAGGAGGGGATTGCAATCATTGTGATGAAAGATAGTGTATGATGTGTTGAATGTAAAGCTGATCATTTTGTCTGTAAACCCTCATTCAATTCACAATAAAAAGTTTTAAAAAAATAGCTATTTAGAGTATGCATTTCACATTTATGCACTCAATGAAACATCCTGGTCACATTGGGAGCTAGGCAGGAACCAGGTATTGTCACATCATTTTACAGTTGTGGAAACGGAAGCTCAGAGCATGCAAGTGGCATACCCAAGATCACATGGCTAAGAAAAGGTGGAGCCAAGAACCAAACTTAGACCACTGGCTGGCAAGCCCAAGGTTTTTTCTCCTTGCAGTGCCCTGCCTGATAGCATGGAATTGACTGATGATTAAATAATACTTGTTGTGCTGACTTAAAAGCTTGTCTCTCTGACTCCTGCTGAGTCTTGTCTGTAATTACTCTATTTTCTCCTAAGGGGGTTAATGTGCTTCCCTCAAGACTTGCCCTTTTTTCCAGTGGGGAGGGATCTGTTGGGTCATATAGACCAGTCTTGGGACCCAGCCCTTCTCTCTCTTGCTCTCTGTCTCTCTACTCCATGTACTTGTTTTGTATTTGACTGATTCCCTGTGATGAGTTGTGCTCCTGGAAATCTGCCCAGTGGCATTTCTTCCCTTTTGTGTTCCAGATGATAGCCCTTCTTTGGAGGCTTTCAAAAGAGGAGGAGGAGGGTGTGAATAATTGGAAGGGTGCCCTGGCAGAGCCATCCAGGGAAGAGTGCAGTAAAACCTAGTGCGCAGGATGCAGTTCTGAGGCTGAACAGGCCTCTCTCCACATGAACGTGTATAGGATACACACACACTGTATTGTTCAGAGCAGGCTGTGACATGATTGAAGTATCTTTGGGTCCTTTGGCCAAGAATCAACTTATTCATAATTCCAAAGGTTGAGCTGCTCTAGGATTTTCATTGTAGATTTCTCTGGCAGATTTGCTGTAGGAGTTTTTCCTTTTGCTGCTATAACAAATGAACACAAACTCAGTGGCTTAAATCATCACAAAGTGACTATCTTACTGTTTTAGAGGTTATGGTGGCAACAGGGTTGTACTTCTGGTGGCTCTCAGGGAGAATCAGTTTGTTTTTATAGTTTCTAGAGGTGTTGCAATGGTTAAACTCATGGCTGTTAACCAAAAGATCCGCTATTCTCTTTGCAAGAGGAAAGACCTGGATATCTGCCTCTGTAAAGATTGTTGCTTTTGTTGTTAAGTGCTATGTAGTCTGTTCTGACTCATAGCGACCCTATATAGCAGGGGTAGGGAATGTATGGGCTTATACAACCCTTGAAATAATTTGATCTGACCCTGCCAAGGCAACTGCAGTTCCAGCCATCACATTAGGGGCAACTTAATTAAATACTTGACCAAATATAGCAGGTACTCTAAGTTGATAATTTTGTTTGGCCTGCAAATGGTGTTATAAATTTTGGCAGAAAAAAAAAGGTTCCCCACTACTACTGTATAGAGTTTCTGAGGTTTTACATCTTCACAAGAGCAGAAAGCCTCATCTTTCTCCCTCTGTAAAGATTACAACCTAGGAAAAGCTATGGGTGCAGTTCTACACTATGAGTTGGAATCAACTTGATGGCAGACAACAACAGAGATCTCTTGCATTCTTTGGCTTGTAGCCCCTTCTCCCATCTTCAAAGCCAGTAATGTAGCATTTTTAAATTGTACTATCACTATTTTCTCCCACCTCTGCTTTCATCGTCACATCTTCTCTGACTCTGGCCATTCTGTTTCTTTTCTATGGACCCTGTGGTTCCATTGGACCCACCAAGGTTATCCAAGGTAATCTTTGGATCCTAAGATTCTTAAGTTAATCATATCTGCCAAGTCCCTTACACTATCTAAGGTCACATGTTCACAGGTTCTGGCGATTAAGACATGGGCATCTTTGGGGGGTAATAGTCTGTCTTTACATTTTCTGAGTAAAATAAGAACATTCTTTTCTTCTGTGATCAATATACTGGGAGATAGTAGTGTATAGAGGTACTGAAACAAATTGCCTGGATTCACATCCCTCACCCCCATTCCTCTGGTTACCTTTATTGTAAGTGCCATTGAGTCAGTTCGAACTCATAGCTATCCTGTATAGGGTTTCTGAGGAGCTACTGGTGGGTTTGAACTGCCAGCTTTGTGGTTAGCAGTCCAGAGCTTATACTAATGCCACACCAGGACTCCCTGTGTTACCTTGAATAAGTCATTAGCCCTCTTCATATCTAACACATTCATCTCTAAGGTGGGTAAATAATGCAACACTACTTTAGAGCACTATTGTAAGCAACTAATGATACTACAGCAATAAAACATGGCACCAAATAAATAACAAACCCCAAACCCATTGCCACCTAGTCAATTCTGACTCAGCGAAATAAAAAAGGAACCAACATCCATGGCACATTAACAACAACAACAAATCATTTACCAGAAAAGGAGTTCTGGTGGTGCAGCAGTTACGTATTCAGATGCTAGCTGAAAGATCAGTAGTTTGAGCCCACCAGGCTCTCTATGGAAGAAAGATGTAGCAGTCTGCTTCCATAAAAATTACAGTCTTAGACATTCTTCAAAGAGATGGAAAAAGCAATTACAAACTTTATATGGAAAGGAAAGAGACCCAGGATAAGCAAAGCACTGCTTAAGAATAAGAATAAGGTTGGAGGCCTGTCACTCCCC
>NW_006408660.1:4148155-4148661 GCF_000296735.1 Chrysochloris asiatica
GGAGCGCAGGGCGGGGATTTGACACAGGAGAGCTTGGGTGCTGGGGAGGGGGGCAATATACAGGAAGGGAGAGGGAATTGGAGGAACGGGGCAGATGGGAGAACAGTTGGGCATGTTTGAATGGGCTAAATGGGACAGAGATAAAGGATGATATATGCACAGCCTTGGAACTGCAGGGCTCTGGGATACAGGGATTTAGTCATGGTTGGAATGGGGGTGGGAATGGTGTTAAGATGCTTGGCTGTTTTTGAATCTTGGTTTTCCTTGCATTCTAGTATAGAGTAGACACTGGAGGAGGAGAGAAAGGAATAGTCAGAAACATCACCATAGAAGGCTTGTAAGTCCGTCTTCTCTGCCTATAACTGATTGGAATACCTAAAATGGGGCTACAGCGTACCCAGTGAACGAGGCTTCTTGCGGAGCCTTTGCAATACATAAAACTATAGGTAGAAACCTGAACCACATCCAGATCTCCAGAGATGAGAAATTTCCACTTGAAAGGATGA
>NW_006408660.1:4159850-4161045 GCF_000296735.1 Chrysochloris asiatica
CTTATCAGCTGGATGCTTCACTCTCCACTCTAGTCCTCTGTGGCTATGTCACTGACTCTGGGTCGAAGAGTCCCCAGGTCTTGCCACACTGCTGGTCAACCAGGTCTCGACCCAGGTTCACAGGAGTCTATTGAACGTTGTAGGGCTTAGCTTGCAGCTTCATTGCTGTTTTTCCCTCACTTCCCCTTATTGGTGATGGATGTGGTTACCAATCAGAGCATGGATTCCCATTGAGTCTTAGTCTTAGAAGGGTGTTTGCTCTGAGGGGATCTGACCACTTGCCTTGATGTCTCCTGGGCAAGTAACCTGCTTGTTCTTGTAGTAATCAGTCGGTCTGCCTATATTGGTTTGTATTTTTCCTGTAGGTCTTTCTTTCAAGAAGCATCTTCTGTTCTTCTAGGCACTCCAGGCTGGTCTGCCCATCCTTTCAAGGGAAAATTTCTCACCTCTGAAGATTCTGGATGTTGTTCAGGATTCCACCTATAGTCTTTTGTAATGCAGAGGCTCCGCAGGAAGTCTCCTTCACTGGGCATGTTGTAGCCTCATTTTAGGTATTTCAATCAGTTATAGGCAGAAGACAGACTTACAAGCTTTCTATGGTAATATTTCTGGCTATTCCTTTCTCTCCTTTTCCAGTGTCTATTTTATAATGGTATGCAAGGAAAGCCAAGATTCAAAAGACAGCCAATCATCTTAACATTATTTCCCCGCTTTTGCCCATTCCAACAATGTCTCAATTCCTGTATCCCAGAGCCCTGTTGTTCCAAGGTTGTGCATACATCATTCTTTACCTCTGTCCCACTTAGCCCATGTAAACCTGCCTAATTGTTCTCCCATCCGCTTTGTTCTTACATTTTCTTCCTTCTTCTTGTATATTTCTCCCCTCCCCAGCACCCAAACTAATATATGTCTGTTTCCTGCCCTGTGCTCTACCTTCCCATCCCTCCCCTTGTCCCACCCCCACATCCCAGCACCAGGCAAAGTGTCCCCAACCCCAGCCCCTTTAGTATGAGTTCTTTTTCTTAGTCTTTTACAGTAGTGGGCCTATGCAGTATTTCTCCTTTTGTGACTGACTAATTCCACTCAACATAATGTCCTCAAGGTTTATCCATGTTATGCAGTGGCTTGCAGCTTCCTTGTTATTCTTCAAGGTAGCATAATATTCCATTGTGTGTATGTACCACAGTTTGTTTAT
>NW_006408660.1:4161466-4172281 GCF_000296735.1 Chrysochloris asiatica
TTGGACCATTTTGCAATCCCACTAGCAATGCAGGAGTATCCCAATCTCTCCACATCCCCTCCCGCATTTATTGTCCTCTACTTTTTTGATCTTTGCTGTTATTGCTGGTGTGAGATGATATCTCATTATTGTTTTGATTTGCATCTCTCTAATGACTAGTGATCGTGAACATTTCTTCATATGTTTGTTGTCTGCCTGGATCTCCTCCTTGTGATGTGTCTGTTCATGTCCTGTGCCCACTTTTTAATTGGGTTATTTGTCTTTTTCTTGCAGAGGTGTTGTAGTTTCCTATATATTTTAGAAATAAGTCCCTTGTCTGATGTGTCAGTGCAAAAGATTTTTTACCATTCTATGGGTTTCCTTTTTACTCTTCTTGTGAAGTCTTTTGATGCACATAAGCTTTTAATTTTTAGTATGTACCACTCATGTATTTTGTCTACTTTTGTTTGTGTAGTTTTCAAAATGTTTTGTAGTTTGTGTATTCTCTAAATTAGTGCCCTCACATTTGTCCCTATTTTTTCATTGATGACCTTCATAATTCTGGGATTCACTTTTAGGTCTTTAATCCATGTTGAGTTGGTTTTTGTATAAGGGGTGAGGTGAAGGTCTTGTTTCAGTCTTTTGCATATCGCTTTCCAGTTCTGCCAGCACCATCTGTTGAAGAGACTATCAACTCCCCATGAAATATATTTAGGTGTTTTGTCAAAAATCCGTTGGCGTATGTAGATGGGTTAATTTCTGGATTCTCGATTCTGTTCCATTGATCTATGTATCTTTCACTGTACCAGTATAAAGCTGTTTTGACCACTGTAGCCATGAATTAAATTTTGAAGTCGGAGAGTGAGTGGTTTCCAACCTTATTCTTCTTCTTAAGCAGTGCTTTGCTTATCCTGGGTCTCTTTCCTTTCCATATAAAGTTTGTAGTGTTTTTTTCCCATCTCTTTGAAGACTGTTGTTAGAATCTGGATTGGGATTGCATTATATGTTTAAATTGCTTTGGGAAGTATTGACATTTTCAACAATATTAAGTCTTCCTATCCAGGAGCATGGTACATTTTTCCATTTTTTGCGAGTCTCTTTTGGTTTCTTGTACTGTTTTGTAGTTTTCTTTGTATAGGTCCTTTGGTTCTCTGGTTACATTTATCCCTAGATATCTCATCCTTTGTGTGGCTATTATAAATAATATTGCTTTTCTAATGTCCTTTTCAAAGCTGTCATTTTTGTTATAGAGGAATCCAACTGATTTTTGTATATTGATCTTATATCCTGCCATGTTGCTGAATCTTCCAGTGTGGTCTAGTAGGTTTTTTACTGAGTCTTTGGGGTTTTCTATGTATAGGATCATATCGTCTGCAAATAGAGAGAGTTTACTTCCTCTTTGCCAATTTGGATGCCTTTAATTTCCCTGTCTTTCCGTATAGCTCTTGCTAAGACTTCCGATTCCAGCATAAGATTGAATAGGAGTGGTGACAAAGAGCATCCTTGTCTGGTTCCTGTTCGCAGAGGGAAGGCTTTCAGTTTCTCTCCATTGAGAGTAATGTAGGCTGTTGGTTTTGTATATATGCTCTTAATTATGTTGAGGAGTTTTCCTATCAATTCCTATTTTGTTGAGTGTTTTTATCAGGAATGGATGTTGTCTTGGACATTTTATCTTGTTTCTGGACATGTGCTGATATGGTCATCTGCTTTTGCTTCTGGACATGTTTAGTGTTTATCTGTGGCCTTAATACTTAATTAAGTATGTATTTTGGTATTTTTTATGCTTTCTGATTGCTTCCAGGTAGATGGGATCAGGATGTGGGCTTCCCTTTTCAATATTCTTATTGCTTAACTCAGAGTAACTTTCACAGGTGTTGTCTGCCTCCCTGGTTTATGGCAGTTTGTATTGGTTCTTGCCTAGGTTTTGGTGTTTTATAAAGTGTGATTGTACCTTGACTATATGGCAGCAGTTGCTGACTCTTCTTGGTTAGGGAGAGAAAGTGTCCCCCAAAGGTAGAAGGGGGAGCACAAAATAGCACCAGCAAAAAACAAAACAAAACAAAAAAACAACCAACAACAACAACAAAATAAAACTAGACTGAATACTGCAGTCTATAATCCCAGAAAAAGGAGAGGAGGGAGAGAGGGGAAAAAAAAATCTGTAGCCTAATATGAGTATGACTTTAATGTTCTCTCTTCAGCTTCCTGCTTTCAAAGCTGCCTGAGAGATTTCAAGATGCCACTGTTGGTTGTTATGCTATACCTCAGGTTTTAATTTAATTTTTGGCCTGTTTTGTTTTTAAACTTTCTTTCCCTCTCTAACAAGCCTGCGCTGGTCTTTGCCATATTAAAGGAAAAAAAAAAAGTTCAGGGCCTGATCTTAGGCTGAGTGTCTGTGTGCATGCATGGCAGAAGAACCCACAAGTGGTGAGAGTGGGGAATGTCCACTAGCTAAGGCACCCCCTCTAGTTACCAGAATGGAGGTGCACAAACAGTGGGACAGGGGGGCAATGAACAGATTACCCCCCAAAAAAACAAAAATCAGAACAAAGCAAAACCTACAAAGTGTATTGTCCACCTTTGCTCCAAGGTTCCCGCAGTGTTTTCCCATGGTGTTTCCGTTGCTTGGTCTTGCCATTTCTTCTTGCCCAAGATGTTAGCTCTGGGCCTCCGAGCCCAGCAGACTCAAAAGTACATGATTTCTTACTTGAGCTTCAATTTCCACTAGCTATAAGCCTTCAAACTTTAAAAATATTCCTAGCTATGTGGTTCTGAGTTTTGGAGCTCAGCCCTGGATCTGCTTTGCCTGGTATTATGTGGTATGGCTGACGACAAACTTCATTTGCACCTCCACCCTAGCTCCCATCAAGCCCCGACTCTGGGAAGGAACATTTTCGATAAAAGTTTCCAGTAGAGAAAGTTCTCCTTCACTTTGCAGAGAAGTTATCAAAGATCTTGGTCTGATTTATATTTACTGTCCTTCCTACAACATTAATCCCTTCCATAGTGAGCAGAAATAGGACTCCTGAGATCTGGAACATTAAGGGCAATAGAAAGCACTTCCTCTTGGTATGTTTCTCCTTTTAGTGATTTTATTTCTATATCCAAGAATTTGTATCAGAAGGCCAGTCTAGGCTTTTCAGGGATGAATTTCAGGCTCATTTGCCTGATTTTGACAACTTCATCCCACTCAAGCCACATGTTGAAGAGTGAAGTTGCCATTTTCCATCCTGTGTTGGCTATCAATTCCTCTAGTCCTCTGTCAAAGCATTTAAATTATAAAATAGGTATGGTTTATCATAGACTTATAGCAGCCCACAACTTAGTGTTCTTGAATTTTCTTTAAAATCTTTGCATCTTGTCTTTTGGAAAATAAGAGTCATATCCTTATCCTTATTTTCCAGATGAAACTTGGAGATATTAAATTACTTTCACAAAGTTTCACACAGAGGATATATACTTGGATCCTAGAAGCTTGCCAAGTACCTCCTCAACTCTGTTATCCTTCCCCTTGTATCTTTCAGTTTTTGGAACCCCATCTTTCCTGCTCTGATTTCCCAAGCACCCAAGGTACAGGTCAGAAACCTGAAGCCATGTGGGTGAAGGCCAATCAATCCGTTGGGATAAGCTTTTATGGGGGAGGATGCTTGGAGTTCCCTACACTGTGGTCAAACTCTTGGCAGAGAACAGTGTGGGTCTGGGGGCATATGCAGGAGAAGGGCCACGGTATGTATAGTTTCTTGGCTTAGGGAATAAGCAACAAGATTAGAACAAGTGTGTGTGGAAAGTAGGCTGCCACTAACTTTGCTGTGTGATGTTGAGAAGTTTCATCCCCCACCTCCCTGAACTACCCCCTTCTCTGCTCTCATCATCCAGTAACTTAACTTCTCTTCCTGGGATTCGCTTCCCGCCCATCCCCTCCACCACCGCATTTTAGCGCTGTCCGCGGTGCTGACCGCCAATCCTTTGACAGCAAGCCATTTCAACCAGCTGGGATCTCTGGTGCACCCAGCTCCCCTCCCGGCCTCCCACCTCACTTTCTCACATAGAATTCACGGGTGGGAGTCAGTCTCGGTTCCCCTGCTACTGGGAGCTGCTACTCCCCCTCCTTGCTCACACTGGGTTTTGCAGCAGTGGTGGCAGCCGCCACCGCTGATTAGGGCACCAGGAAAGCAATTGATTCGTCTACTGCCAGCAGTCCGGAGTTGCCTATGCGGACGACAGAAAAAGAGAGAGAGAGAGACTCACAGCAAAAACCTTCATCCATGTGGAAGGCAATCTGCAAGAGCCACTGTCTGCCTCATCCACTGACTGTTAGGAGTTTTCTCCTCTTCTGGCAGTGGTATTTCTGTTTGTCGTGATCCTGCATGATATAGGGTTAGTGTGTGTGTGTGTGTGTGTGCATTCCTGATGGTGCCTTGATTTTATTTTGGGAAGAGTAGGAGACTCAAATGAACAAATTTCTTTCAGGCTCCTCCGCTGAGCTTTCAAACAAAGTCATCAGGACTTACGGCAGAGAAGGGAGGAGTTGTCAAGAATTTGGCTCACCCATCCCCTCTGCAATCCTCTGGTGTCTTGGTAAGTGATATTCTTCTTGGTTGTGAAAATGGGATCGGGATATTTGCAATCAAGTCACAATGAAATGTGTGCATGAGCTGGTGGGGTAGAGGTTGGTTGGGAATGGAGAAAGGTGTTGAGAAATGACCACATTTATTTGGCCACATTCTGCAGGTTTTTCTTGCCTTAGTGGCACCTCAAAGCTAAGTAAGATTCTAGCTCAGTGCCCAAACCCCAAGCCCCAGGGAGGGGGTAAAATGTGCTCCTGTTTTAGATAATGTGATCAAAATTGTGGCTTCTGTTCAGCTTACCCTTTCTCCTGACACAGAAGCCGTTGAAAGTAGCCAGCAGTTCTTTGAGTGAGTTAACCCTTCATGGGGCTGGCTAAGCTGAACAGAAACTCTCTGGGTGCTCTGACCTTGTGGGTGAGGCTCTTGGCTCCAGATGGGCGAGGATCACCTGAGGCTGAAAAGCTAGCCCTTGCCTGGGAACACAAGGTGAAGCCGGTACAAGACGGAGCTCAGAATGTGTTCTCTCCCAGGGATATCTGAGTAATTTAATTGTGTTGGGTTTTGCAAGCTTGGCCATTCCAGCTTTCCTGAGATGGGGGACCTGGGGACCATGAAAGGACCATATTTTTTCCTGGATTGAGCAGTCAGGCAGGTCAAAAGAGATATTTTATTTTCACAGGTGGTGTAACCTGTAAGTGTGTGTATAGAGGATGCATCCTGGTGCCAGCTCAGGTGATTTCATCCTTGAGCCTGTCTCAGGGTAGGGAATAAGAGGGTCAGGGTCTATTCTGACTTTGGGGAAGGGCTACAGGTTCCAACTTCAGATCTGTTCCAGGGCAGACACCTCCCTTTGTTGGTTTCTTTTTCTGCTTGAGATCCTGGTGGGATAAGCCCGCACCAACCTGTCAGTGAGTGGGAAGTGGAGGTCCCTTGAAACTGGATCCAAAGGCTCACATTTAATTTTAAAATGTCTTTGCTGCTAATCTGAAACCCATCAAAAGGGGATTTCTCTTTTCTTTCTGTATTGATTGCAGCCACCTTTTTGGAAATGAATGCTCTAATTTTAGCACATTTGCTATTATCTCCCGGACGACTTCAGCGTTCTGTACCCCCAAGGATTTCCGCTTTAGATTCTTGTTCTTGGAGGTGGGAGGAATAAAACATCAGCCCCAGAGACTGGCAAGGCTGAATGTAAGCAGGGCCCACTCAGTCATTCTCTCCATCCTCAGGGCCAAATGGGGATGCTGAGATCCTGGGGCATGTGCCTGCTCAGGCAGGACTTGGGGGGCAGAGAGGAAGCTTGCTCAACAGTTAGTGCCAAGAATTTAGTCCTCTAAACCTCTGCCTTCTCTTCCTGGTTTTCCTTGCTGGGTGACCTTGAGGAGTAAGTTGCATTAGGTTCGTCTTTGGGAAGCCCTAAGGGTGAATGATAAACATGAGGAAATAGGATTCAAGTGAGGAGTCACAGATGTGGCCAGGAGTGATATTTAACTGATTTCAATGGACTATGTCAGTCCTAACTGATCTCAGTGGACTATAGCTCCATTTTGGAAGGTCTGGGGTTGAGGTTGGGGTTCCCCTGCTGTGCTGTTAACCCTTTAGTTTTTGGATTATGGGAAGGTTTGTGAGGAGCTAGGGGAAGGAGCAGGGGAGCCCCAGGGGCGTCTGGCAGCATGATCATCTGGTGCAGGAGTATTTTACTATCTAACAACTGGTTTGGCCACACAGTGCCTGCCAGCTGAGGTTGTTGAGATGTGAATGCGTCTCAAATATCTTGCTGCTTCCCAGCCTGGCTTCCTTGGGGGTGGCCAAGATCCAGGAGGCTGCCCTCCCTTCTCCCCCGTCACATTTGAAGTGGTGCATTGTGGTGCACCAGGGAGAGGGAAACAGAAGCCTCTGGAAGGAGTCTTGCACTTGGATCAGGAGACCTGGACTTCAGCCTTAGCTCTGCATCCTTTTGCCAATAAGTTTCCCCATTTATGCCACAAAGGGATTGGTCTAGGTGACCCCAAGACCCCTGCAAGCTCTGAGGTTCTGTGACTGTGCAGTAGGGTTGTGTGTGCATGTGCACATACATACTTCTAGAAAAGATTAACATTGTGTTTGGGAACTTTCAATGTCTGTTGGGGAGGCCTTGTTGGGGTGAATGGGGTTAAGGGTCTCTTGTGAGAACTTTGCCATGTTCCTGGAAATCTGTGCTCACTGGAAAAGGAATTGCTTTATTTCTGGCTCTAATACATACATGGCATATACAGACTGTGCTGTGTTGGAAGGGCTCCTTTGAGATCCCCCTCTCTGAAAAAAATGTATATAGATGTAAACACACAACATCAGGGGGTTCGGGGACCCTCTGTAATGCCCACCTGAGCATTCCAAGTTCAGAATCTCCAAACTTGTCTTGCTTCTTCAGAAGTCCCAGAAAGAGGAAGCAATTTGCCCAAGCTCGCACAGCAACATAAGGACCACCATTATGACTCTACTGCAGTTGAGAAGATCGGGGCCTCAGGAAGTCATTATTCCTCCCAGGGTGTGAAGGAAGTCAGTCATAACCTCTTCTCCAGCCATGATTACAGTGGCCAGATATCCAGGAATTCCAAAGGGGTGACCAGGAAAACCAGTACCCCCAGCTGCCTCTGCTGTTTCTCTTGACTTCTACCCAGCAAACATCCCAGCTGCCCCATCTCAGGAAATGCATCTGGTCAGGGTGGCTGCTCTTGAGTTAGCTTGAAGGATGTGCTGTATATATTGTGTGTGGGCAGTGGGGAAGTTTGTGACTTTCTAATAAAACCCACCACATGTGACCCTAGTTTCTGCTCTTTATCCCCTTTCAGTGGGGAGCTGGTCATAAACACAGCCCAGCCAAGAGTTAACTTAAAGGTTACAAGAAGCAAACAAGGTGGTTTATTTCTATTGAAAGTTGTGGCTGTAACCTGGGATAAAAATAAACGCGGGACCCAATCATGGTGGGCTGGAGCAGAGGAATTTCAATTATTCAGCTGCCACCCAGAATGAAGAGCTCAGTATGGTGGAAGATTGAAGGAGGCACCACAGAAATAGCCCCCCTCCTTCCGGGGTCTGCAGTGTGGGGCTCTGAGAGCAGCCAGATCTGACTTCTGACTGGAATTCCAACTGCACCACTCCTTTGCTCTCTGACTCCAGGCCAGTCCCTTAACTTTTTGGGGCCTTTGTTTTCTCATTTAGAGTTCTCTGTACTGATCCTGGCAAGAAGTGAACACCCAAGCAGTGTCAGTATCGGAAGGAAAATCCCCTCTGACCACAACAGGTTGGGGGAACGTGGAGGAGGGCAGATCCTTGGACCCAGGATGAGGTGTGAAAACAGACTTCCAGCCCCACTCATTCCTACTGGGGTCCTTGTTCAGTTGGTGGAGGTCTCGGGTCCTCAGTTTCTTCATCCATGAAATGGGCATAATGACCCCCTTTCCCTAAGACTTGTGAGGTTCAGAGCAGGTAACCAGGGAGTTCCCAGAGGAAGGAGTTCAGGAAGAGAACTATCCTTACTACTCAGTCTCTTGTTCCTCCCAACCCATGGGAGGTTTTTGCTGTATCATCCCAGCCCACAAGTCATGGATCTCCTGTAGGACACCCAAGCTTTTTGCTCTTCTCAGAAAAGCACTTTGTCCACCTCGGGGCTCCTATGTATGGACCCTGCTGAGCTCCAGACAATCATCTATGGTCCAAGGCTGTGGCTTCTTCATCTTTGGAGGCAGGGTCAGCGCACAGCAGGTTGTCAGCAATGGCTTGCTGAATAAATGAGTGAATGAATGAATGAGATCACAACTGATTGATGAGTGGATGAATCAGTTTGGGAAGATGCTTAGTCAGTGTTTGTTCATTTTGATGAGTCATTGGTGTAGGGTTAGGGAGGACTTGGCTTCCTCTCATATCTGCTACAGCAAAGGACAGGCCTCTATCCTCCTGCCAGAGTGCCTATTGCCACTCATTCATGCAGCAGACATTTACTGAGCATCTACAGTATGTGTGACACCACGGTGGGCAGTGGGAATAAAATAGTGATGAAAACACAATCACATTTGGGGCTTAGATATAATAAGGAGCCACCTACAAAATGCACTTTAGTCACCTAAAATGCTCCCTTCTCCCAACTCACTGATAGCTAAATTCCTGTCACTGAAGCTCACATTCTGTGAAGGTGTACAAAGCTCTAGAACCCCAAGAGAATCTGATTCACCTGAACCAAGTGGTTTACCTCACTCAGCAGTCTTTGAAGTGGGTTCTCCCCACTTCCTTGTCAACCAGTAGTATCTGTACCACCTGGAAACATGTTGTTGCAAGTGGATTCTGACTCACTGTGAGCCCATATAACAGAGTAGAGCTTCCTCAATAGGGTTCCTAAGCTGTAATCTTTATGGGAGCAGATTGCCAGCTCTTTTCTCCTTTGATTCAAACCACCAGCCTCTTTCTGCCTCCATCCCTCCCCCCCTTTCTTTCTTTCTTAAAATGTTTGTTATTTTTTTGAGCGTATGCACAGCGAAACATACACCAATTCAATTATTTCTGCATGCACAATTCAGTGATTTTGATGACATCCTTCAAATTGTGCAACCATGCTCACCCTCCTTTTCTGAGTAGATTCTCCTCCATTCATGTAAGCTAACTGCCCTCTAACATTCCTATCTAATCTTTTAGTTGTCATTGTCACTTTGATTCCATATTAAAGAAAACCAAACCGCCGCCAGTAAGTAGATGCTGAGTCATAGTGATTCTATACGGCAGAGTAGACCTGCCCCTTAAGGTTCCCAAGATTATAAATTTGGACCAAAGCAGATTACTACATCTTCCTACTGTCAAAGGGCTGGTGGATTCAAACCGTCAACCCTTACATTAGAAGTACGAGTTTAACCACTGCACTGCCAGGGCTCCATTTGATCCTATATACAGGGTTCTTAAAAGAGCAAAGTGCTCAAGGCAGACATTTTTTTACTAGTTAAACTGGACTGTTGCTTGGTTTTTAGAAGACGTCAGGGGGTAATTTTGGTTTAAGGTTTAAAGGCTTATTTAAGGGCAATAGTTCCATGGGTTCCTTAAGGCCTTAGTGGTTCCAGAAAGTCTAGGTTCATGAGAATTTAAAATTCTGTTGTACATCCCCAGTAATGGTAGTGGGAGCCCATCCAGTCCTTCTAGCCACATGGCAAAGGAGATCGTTACACATTACATTTCTTCCTCTTTTCCAGACCGTTCGTCTTCTCAATGTTAAGTTGAGAAAAATCTCAACTTAACATTCTCAACTTAACATTTAACTTCTCAAAATTAAGCAATGGAGTTCTTAACTGCTGCACCATGAGGGTTTCTTCTAGAAATGTGTTAGAAAGGCAAATTCTTGGGCTCCCCTAAAAACTGCTGCATCAGAAACTTTGAGCGAGGTACCAGGCATCTGTTTTCACAAGGCCTCCACTATTACAGATAGAGGGTTGTTTTTGGAAAGATGTAACACATTTACAGGTGTTAGTATAGCATTTCAGGGTGTATTCTGAAAATCAGATTTTTTTTTAACCAATATCCCCCAGCTCTCCAAGGGGTAAACAGGGTAATAACAAGGCCCCCTGGCTCTGTCATACATTATTTACTTCTAACTGCATGGATGGCAGTTCAAACCCACCAACCACTCCTCCAAAACTGTATATAGGGTCACTATGACTTAGAACCGAGTCCATGGTACTTAACAACAACCAAATCCCTACCCTGCATTTCCCCCAGGAAAAAGAGGTGAGTCTACAGGACTGACCCCATTCCCTGCTAACCTCAGAGAATTCCAGGAGTTTGTTTTTCTCTAGCAGTACCGCAGACTCCTGACAGTTAGACAACTCAAAGGCATGGCAGCCATGCTTAACTCTCCAGCCTGGCTGGGTCTTTGCAGTCAGAGGGAATAAAGTGGGCTCTCTAGTGCAACTCTGTTTCTCATTTTGATTAAGGGGATATGGGAGGCACCAGAAGGCACTAGGCTGCTGTATGCACTGTCACCGTGGCTTCCTCAAAGTAATTGTCATGTTGTCATTAGCTTTAATGATATAATGCACAGTCAAATCTCATTGTAATAGAGCTGAATCAGACTTTGGTTTAGCAATTCAGCGAGTGAGCAAGATCACATACCTCGATCACATACCTCAGGAAGCTGGAGTTAGTGACCACCAGCACCCCTGCTCCCCGCCACTGCAATGAATCAACCAGAGGAAACTCATCTGACAGCATCCTAATGATGTTTGCTTTGTGAAGGATTTATTTGGAGAGC
>NW_006408660.1:4172381-4182708 GCF_000296735.1 Chrysochloris asiatica
TCTTCTAAATGAGTTAATTCAGCTGCCATTCTTTTTCTTTTCTTTCTCTTTAATGCACCTAAACAGTGACAAGCAGTGACTTGTGAATGGAAGTTGCTTTTGATAGGCAATGGATTATGTAAACAGGTTTTGGAGCCAGCCACTGATAATGGGCAGTGTTCTGGGACAGCCGAGAAGAGAGGAAATTTCTCAAAGTTTGTCAGGCTGCTTTCCTAGCAAGATGGTGTGTGATCCATGCATTCCACAACCTTCTTCCTGCTACTTCTTCTTCCCTGTACCCTTCCACTCCTCCTACCCCCTGCCCTTCCACCCCATCACTGAACTGCTGTTTCTCTTACTCTCTGTTTTTTATCTCTCTCTCTGCCTCTCTCATTCTTACTGCCTCTGTCCCTGGCAGTCCCTGGGTAACGCTGACCACAAAGTTGGCAGTTTGAACTTGCCTCAGAAGACAGTCTTGGAAAACACTATGAAGCAGTTGTACTCTGCATACATAGTTTGCCATGAGTTGAAATTGACTTGATGGCAAATGGTTTGTTATTTGGTCTGGCCACCCTTCCCAACTTTTCCATTTAAAATTCTTTCTTCTTCTTCCCTTTCTCCTCCCTGTTCCTTTCTTCCTGTCCCTTTCCTCTCCTCACATTTTCCTGCTTTCCTCCTTGCTGCTTCCTCTTGCAGCTCCTTCTGCCCTCCCCCCTCCCATCTTAGTCTTCTCAGGGCTGGCATACAGAAAAGGCATGTGAAGGGGGCACATTAGGTGAGGCCTCCAGGTAGGGTGACTACCTGGACTGAGGGGTTCCCGGACTTTCAGTCTAAAGCCAAATCCTTGGAATTTTGTAAAATTCAAGTTTGCAAAGGGCTTGGCTTTCTGGGTAAGTTGTCTTTCCTGACCCCAGAGAGGGACACTTTGGGCCCTGCCTTAGGTGCTCTCTTCATGGCTTTCTAGGCTGAGGACTTTGGGGCACACAAAGACCCTGTTCTCCAGAACCCCATGGCCAGTCAGGGGGCTGACTCCCTGAACCTCGTCTCTCCCCACTTTTTCACTCATTTTTCACCCAGTCTTTTTCACTCATTGGTCACAGGAGGGGATCAAATGAGAGACTGCTGATGGCTTTATGCCTGAGGTTCTCAAAGTGTAGTGGGCCTCAGCGCCCCCTGGAGGACCTTTTCAAATGCAGGGTGTGATTCATGGATGAGGCCTAAGAATGTGCTTGTCTAACAATGTGCTTAACTGCTGAGCCACCCGACTTCCTTAAGTAAACATGTGAACAAGATCATTTCAGTGCTAGGAAGGATTGAGACAGCATGGTGGGTATCTAGGGTGATGAATGGGGGAAGAGAGCTAATTTCTGGTTATAAAAAACGGTGGCACAGGGAAGGGTTTCAGAGATGATAAGGTGTGGCGCTGTAGGATAAGCACTCAACTGCAAGGTCAGCTTGAACTGCAAGGTTAGTGGTTTAAACTCACCAGCCATTCCTCAGAAACCTTATACAGGGTTGCTATGAGTCAGAGCTGATTCTTCGGCACTTAACAACAACAACATTGAACTGAGGTCTGAGATTTAGAAGAAGCTGCGTGCAGCAGAGATGACAGGTGGTGGGGGCAGCAAGTACAAAGGCGACAATAGGGTCTTTGAGTAACAACAAGAAGGCAGGTATGGGTGGAGTGTGGGAAAGTATTGATTGAGGTGGGCGAAGTGAGGACTGGTTATGCAGGGTGGTCCAGGCACACGAGCAGTCTGGATTTGATTTCATTTTGAGGGAGGGCTCTAAGCCATAGAATGTTGTGGCCTGATGTGCAGAGTTTGTAGTGAGGGCTCTCGACTCTATGTGAAACAAGACTGCATGGGCAGGTGTGGAACTGGGAGACTGGTGAGGAGGAGCATGGCTGGGTCTGGGCCTGAGTGGGCCATAGAGAAGGTAATGGGATTTGGGGGATATTTTGGAGTAGCTCTGACAGATCACCTAAGGGATCTAGGGGCAAGGAGAAATTGGGCTCACTCGTGGGGGATGGGTGTGTTCTGGGGAATGGAAAGGGACCATGACTGTAACCAGGAGCCTATGGGTTAAGAGACAATGAGACCCATAAGATGTGTCAAGTATGGGGACCTCCAGTAAGCTCTGCAAATGCCATTCCAAGCTGACCAAACTGTACGGTTCTCCTCTCTAATGAAGAAAAGGCAGCAGCTTGGAGATGTCACCCTAACCCATGAAGAGTGGCTAGATTAATCCATCAGTGCTAAGCAGGATTTTATAACTTGGCAAAACCCATAAAGCCACCATTTGTAGCTGTTGCTGCCATGTCCAGCCGGGGCATGTTGCCAAGTCTTTCTCCCAAAGGTGTTGAGCTCAGAGGCTTGTGGGAAGGCTGTGGACATGATACAAATGACGTTTCTGGCATCCGCATCTTCTCATCTGAGCACCCGAGGAGACCTACCTGTTGTTTCTCCATTGAGAAAACCCATTGCTGTCAAGCCAATTCCAACTCATAGCAACCTTGTAGGACAGAGAAGAACTGCCCCAAGGATTCCCTAGGCTATAATCTCTATAGGAGGAGATTGCCGGGTCTTTCTCCCATGGAGCAGCTGATGGATTGAATTGCTATCCATTCAGTTAGCAGCCAAGCCTTAACCACTGTGCCACCAGGGCTCCTTGTGTCCCCAGAGCCAGTGAAACCCACCCAGAAGGGAATCAGCAGCAATGGTGTGACCCCAGGGGGCAAAATGGGGTCAAAGCACTCATTCTTGGGCAGGTTCCAGGAATCTCTGCACATTTGGACTTACCACTAGGGCTCTGCCTTTGCCTATCACAATGGGACCTGCTGCTGTTTCTAGCTTTTCCCTGCCTTCCCTCAGAAGGATTCGCCTCACCAGTGGCACGCTCTTTAGGCAGCCTTAGTGTCTTATCTGCAGAGGGGTCTGGGCCAGTGTTCTCTTCTGAACAACAGAATGCACTTAGGAAGACGATCTTGAGGGGGAAAATAAATGGTGCACACATGCTGGTGACAAGGATGGGGGGATTTGGCTTATGATTACAGTGCTAGGGAGCTGGCCAAGCAATAATGACACCCACCTCTCAGTTGTTGTTAAGTGCTGTTGAGTAGATTCTGACCCATAGCAACCCTGTATAGGGTTTCCAAGGTGAGCTTTAACCACCGACCTTGCAGTTCAAACAACTTTGCAGTCTGATGCATTAGCCCACAGCACCACATCAGGACTACCAGGGTATTTATTGGCTTTGTGGATGAGCACAGAATTTTTGCTTTGGCTCCAGGTTTTAAGGGTGGAGTTCCACTTCTTTCTCACTTCCTTGTGCATGACCATCATGCTTCTTGTTGGCTCCTTTCACGTCTTCATTACTACTCTCTTTTATCTCCACACCACATTCCCCTCCCCTCCAAGTAAACTCCCTAGTCGATTTAATGGGCATCTTCTTTGTAGATGAGCCTTCAAAGCATGTGTTTAATTTATGTAACTGGTTTGTGCTAGATCTCATTATGTCTCACGTTTTCACTCAGCACTGTTTTAAGAACTACCTATGTTGTTTTGTGTGCATCTAATTCTTTGCTTCTAATATTGCTGTATTCCATATCCTAGTAATTTTTGTTCATTATGTTCATTTCCGTCCAACTACTCAGACTATTTCTAGGATTTCCCTTGTACAGACAAACTGGGATTTTTTTCATTCTAATCAAGATATTATAATCATTTGGGAAATACAGGAAGATGCCCCACTGTTTCATTTTTGATGATTCACTCAACAAACACTAAGAGTCAACAAGAGCTCAGGCATGCTGCATGTCTTGGTTCTCCAGTGTTGCTATAACATATACACCACCAGACGGTGGCTTTGTTGGTGTTGTTAGATGCCATCGAGTCAGTTCTGACTCACAGCAACTTTATGCACAACCAAATAAAACACTGTCCCTGGTCCTGCACCATCCTCACAGTTGTTGTTATGCTTGAGTCCACTGCTGTCCCAATCCATGTAATTGGGTTTCTTTCTCTTTTTCACTGACTGTCCACTTTAGCAAGCATGATGTCCTTCTCTAGGGATTAGTCCCTTTTGATAAATGTCCCAAGTATGGAGATGAAGTCTAACCACCCTGGCTTCTAAGGAACACTCTGGTTATACTTCTTCTAACACAGACCTGTTTGTTTTTCTGGAAGCACATGGTACTTTCAATATTTTTCTCCCACATTACAACTCAAATGCATCAATTCTTCTACGCTCTTCCTTATTCACTGTCCAGCTTTCCTATGTATATGTTGTTGTTGTTAAGTGCCATCGAGTTGGTTCTGACCCATAGTGACCCTGAACAGGATTTCCAAGGCTGTAAATCTTTATGGGAGCAAAAAGTCTCATCTTTCTCCCATGGAGCAGCTGGTAGTTTCAAATCGCTGACCTTGCAGTTCACAGCCCAATTCATAACCACTATGCTACCAGAGCTCCTTTCATATGTATATAAGACTACTGAAAATACCCCACTTGGGTCAGGCCCACCTTAATCATTAAACTGACAACTTTACTTTTGAACACTTTAAAGAGGTCTTGGGCAGCAGATTTGCCTAATGCAATATGTCATTTGACGTCTTGGCTGCTGCTTGCATGAGTGTTGATTGTGGATCCAAGCAAAATGAAGTCTTTGATAGCTTCAATCTTTTCTCCATTTAACATGATGTTATTTATTGGTCCAGTGGTGAGGATTTTTGTTTCCTTTACATTGATGTGCAACCCACACTGAAGGCTGTGGTCTTTGATCTTTATCATTATTTTAAGTCCTCTTAGTTTTCAGCAAGCAAGGCTGTATCATTTGCATATCAAAGGTTGTTAATGAGTTTTCATCCAACTCTGATGCCATGTTCTTCTTCATATAACCCAGCCTCGTGGAGTATTTTCTCAGCATACAGATTGAGTAAGTATGGTGAAAAAATACAACCCTGGCACATACCTTGATTTTAAACTATTCAGTATCCACTTGTTCTGTTATAACAACTGCTTCTTGGTCTATGTATAGACTCCTCATGAGCACAGCTAAGTGTACCGGAATACCATTCTTCGAAATATTATCCATGGTTTGTCATGATCCATACAGTCAAAAGCCTTTGCATAGCTAATAAAGCACAAAGAAACATCTTTCTGGCATTCTCTTCTTTCAGCCAAGATCCATCGGACATCTGCAATAATATCCCTCATTGCATGTCCTCTTCTGAATCTGTCTTGAATTTCTGGCAGTTCCCTGTTGATGGGCTGTTGCAGCTGTTTTAAATTATCTTCCACAAACTTTTACTTGCATGTGATATTAATGATATTATTTGATGATTTTCACATTTAATTGAGTCACCCCTCTTTGGAATGGGCACTCTTTGAAATGATTCTCCAGTGTTGCCATAACAGAAATACCATAAGAGGTACCTTTAGCAAACAGAAATTTATTCACATACAATTTAGGAGGCTGTAAGTCCAAATTCATACACTGAAGTCAGGCTTCCCTGACCGGGAATCAAACCCGGGCCATGGCGGTGAAAGCGACGAATCCTAGCCACTAGACCACCAATTCGGAGCTCTGGTAGCATAGTGGTTACGAATCAGGCTGTGAACCGCAAGGGCAGCAGTTCGAAACTGCCACCTGTTCTCCTGGAGAAAGATGAGGCTTTCTGCTCCCATAAAGATTTATAGCCTCGGAAACCCTGTACAGGGTCGCTATGAGTCGGAACTGACTCCACGGCACACAGCCACTACCACCACCAAGTTCAAATTCAGAGCATCACCTAGGGAAATGTCCTTGTCTCCTTTTAGTATCCGTAGGCCCAGCATTCTTGGGGATGTCCATCTGTCTTGGCATCAGTATTTCCTGGTATCCTGGTGTGGTGCTGTGAGTTACTGTGCTGACTGCAAAGTCGGTTTGAACCACAAGGTCAGTGGTTCAAGCTCACCAGTGCTCTTTGGAAACCCTATACAGGGTCGCTATGGGTTGGAACCAACTCAATGGCACTTAGCAACAGCAACAAGAGGTTTACAGCACAGGGACCTCAAGTCCAAAGGATATACTCTACTGTGGGCTTTTCTTTCTTGCTGACAGTAGGCCCCTCCTCCTCTGCTCACTACTTTTCAGTGCCACACCTCTGAGGAAACTTCCTTTCAATTGAGACTGTTCATAGCAGATTTGATCGTGGAGATGGTTACATTACATTAGATCTCATCATGGGGATTACCGCAGAGAATCCTGGCCCAGCCAAGTTGGCATAAAACCTTAACTATCATGCTGCATGTGTAGCAGAGACAGAACAGTGCAGTGGTCGAGTCTGTGGGGTCTGGAGCCAGGTGGGTCTGGGTGTGAATTCTGACTTAGATGTTCACTGGCAGTGAAGTTTTAGCCTCCTTGAGCCTCAGTTTCTTCCATTGTGAAATGGAACTAATGATAGAATTCATTTAATGAGGTTGCTTGGGTATGGGATGAGATGATGCACAGCATGCTTTGTGTAACAAGGCTTTTTTAAAATGTGGAGCTGCCGGGAGCTACAGAAATAAATGTGTATAACTCCTTCATATGATGCTGGATCTACCCTCTGTGTGTGAGTGTGTAACTGTGGGGCAGGCGCTGAGTGTGCATGGTGCATGAAGCATGTGTGACGTGTGGATGAGTGCCCATGTGTATGTGGGCTATGTGTCTGAGTGTGAGTATATATGAGTGTGTGTGTTTAAGTGTGGTGTATTTAAGTGTGCTGGGGGACATGTGTGTAGGGGTATTTGAGTGTCTGTGAGGCATGTGTATGTGTAGCAGTTTCCTGGGCTGCACCCTGTGGGTGTCATCCCTTCTCTATGTGAAAAGACCCGGGGCCTCATCTGAACTCAGCCACTGGAGTGCCTTCTCTGGGCCAGGCTTCCTCCTCTAATGGTGCTGTTGCCTCTGAAAGTGCTACAGAGCCTGGAAGTGGGAGTCCTCTAGTAGTCCCCCTCAGAAAGGCCCCCAGAGGCAGCCCAAGGCCCTGGGATTGAGCCCACTCAAGATATGGAAAATTCTCCCTCTAGTTGTCACGGCAAGTCTGGGTTGTTGTTGTTGTTAGGTGCCATCGAGTCAGTACTGACTCATAGTGACCCTTTGCACAACAGAACGAAATACTGCCCGGTCCTCAGCCAACTCACAATTGTTGCCATGCTTGAGTCCATTGATGCTGCCATTTTGCCAATCCATCTTGCTGGGGTCTTCCACTTTTTCTCTGACCATCCACCTTACCAAACATGATATCCTTCTCCAGTGACTGGTCCCTCCTGATAATATGTCCAAAGTATGAGAGACCAAGTTTGGCCATCCTGGCCTCTAAGCAGTCTGTGATGGGAGCCCTTTATTCCAGTAGAAAACCATGGGGCTGTTGCTTCTGGTTCAAACAGCCTATGTGGGCAGCCACTGGTCTGTACCACAGGGTGGAAGCCCTGCTTCCATTGTCCTTTTGCTAGAAAGAACACGAGCTAGAAGTGTGCACCAGGGTTCAAGTCTCAGCTATGCCACATAGTTATACCCTTTAGAAGTGGAAACCAAATTCTTTTCTCAATTTTACAGATAAAGGAACTAAACTTCATAGAAGCAAACTCATTTCCCAAGGTCATAAGATGAGTTTGGGACTAGAACCAGGTTTCAGTCTCCTGGGATGACAATGGCCAGGTACAAAGTTCTGAAGCATCACAGGCCCCAAGCCAATGGCAGTAACAAACATACCAAGATCACCTCCCAATGAGACAGGCTGGAAATAAAGCAAGCAGGAAATTTGGTGGCTCAGGATGGTTCTTAGTGGGCCTCAGCTGTGAGCACTACCAGGTGGGAGTAAGTAGAGGCCAAACCTTCCCCAATTCCTGGACTACCAGCAACATTTTCTCTCCTGAGGTCAGGCAATGAGCAGATGACTGACATCCTTCTGGGGAGATAGAAACTCTAGAGTAAATAGGGTCCTATAGTTTGTGGCCCTGTGGGTTAATTCACTGATCTGCAAAGTCAGTTTGAACCACAAGGTCAGCAGTTCAAGCTCATCAGTCACTCCTCGGAAACCCTATACAGGGTCATTATGGGTTGGAACCCACTCGATGGCACTTAACAACAACAACAGCAGTCTTCTGAGGAAGTCCTGGTGTGGTGCTGTGGGTTAATGTTCTGGACTGCAAAGTCAGTTTGAATTGCAGGACCAATGGTTCAAGCTTACCAATCGCCCCTTGAAAACCCTATACAGGTTTGCTATGAGTCAAAACCACCTTGAAGGCGCTTAACAACAACAATAATCTTTTGGGAAATCTAGAGCAAATAGAGTCCTGGTGTGGCACTCTAGGATAAGC
The DNA here is from genome assembly GCF_000296735.1 of Chrysochloris asiatica. Taxonomy (NCBI): domain Eukaryota; kingdom Metazoa; phylum Chordata; class Mammalia; order Afrosoricida; family Chrysochloridae; genus Chrysochloris; species Chrysochloris asiatica. The sequence continues at coordinate 4,180,704 of NW_006408660.1, forward strand.
ACTCAACCATAAGGTCAGTTTGAAACTCACAGTTGGCAGTTGAAACTCACCAGCCACTCCTCAGAAACACTATACAGGGACACTATGAATTCAGATGACTCAACAGCACTTAACAACAACAACAATCTACTTCTAAGGAGCCCTTGTGATACGGTGGTTAAGCATTCAAACCAGTGGCTGAGTGAAAGAAAGACCTGGCAACCAAATCAAATCAAACCACTGCTGTCGAGTCACTTCCAACTCATATCACTATAGGACATAGTAGAACTGCCCCGTAATGTTTCCAAGGATGCAGTCTTTGCCGAAGACACATCTTTGTCCCATGGAGAGGCAGGTAGCTTCACCAACATGCCCTCATAAAGATGACAGCCTGGAAAACCCTATGGGGCAGTTCTACTCTGTCACATGACGTTACTCTGAGTTGGAATCAACAACACTACCTGGACACTCTCCCAGGTTCTAACGTCTGTTCTCACTCGACTCCCCTTGCACGTGCCATCAGCACCCCTTTGAGCTCTGCTCCTGATCTGCCAGTTTGTTGTCTCGAACCCAGGATGGATGTGTATGAGGCTCACTGGTGGTACAGCAGCACAGCAGCTATGTGAGTGTGGAGAGTTAGACTTCCCTCCTAGCTGCACAGACTTCCTTTTAGGAAAGTTCCCTGTACCTCCATCTTTTCTCGTAGATAGGGATGCTATTATTAATAGTAGGGTTACTAGTATATTCCTTAGGGTTCTTATGAAGATCAAACAGTTTCACACAGGCAGAGCTCCCAGAACATCAGCAGCAGCATTGTCTTCGTCACTGTGATTTCTCAGCAATCAATGCAAGCTTTTTCTCAGATCTCTGGAGATCACTAAATCCAGAAGGCTCTCGAAGGTCGCTTACTTATGCTAGTGGTTTTCAAACACGGATGTGGTTGTGATAAGTTTCTACTGACCATCATGAAAAGAAAGAGGAAAAAAAAGTAAGACATTTATAGGTGGCTGAAATGTTGCCAACTAAATTTTCCTAGAAAAGATTTTCTCCTAGCCTGACATCATGTCCTTTCTGTCTGTTTAATGGCAGATCTTTTTTTTTTTTAATGAAACATTTATGATTGTTGGTGGTGGTTTCTTTAAAAAAAAAAAAAAAGTGCCCTTTCTTGGCAAATAAAAACCACCACCACCACCACAAAAGTTGGCAATCCCAGGACCCATTGCTGTTGAGTTGATTCTGACTCATAATGACTCTGCAGAACAAAATGGGACTGCCCCATATGGTCTTCAAGGCTGTAAATCTTTATGGAAGCAGACTGGCACATCTTCCCCTCACAGAGCAGCTGGTGGGTTTGAACCACCTACCTTTCTGTTAGCAGCTGAGCATTTAACCACTGCACCACCAAGGCTCCTTTTTCAGTAACCTCAGGGATTATCAAATTTTAGTGCAAGAATTCACCAGGGATGGGGATGTTGTTATTTTTTTTATGTAGATTCTCAAGGCCATCTAGAGAAGCTCTGATTGAGAAGGTTTGTGTGGTACCCAGGAATCTGGCCCATAGGTCATGGTTGAACGAATGCTACTCTTCCTGGAGGGTAAATTCTTGTTTTAACTCCCTGGGCAGTAGACTTGATTTCTCCAGTGAGAGGCTCAGCACCTATAGAAATGTGCAGGGCATTGTTGGGCTAGTTGATTAGCCAGGTGGTTCTCTCTGATGCTGATTTTGTAGATAGACAGACAGACAGATAGATAGAGATAAGCTGGATGATAGATAGATAAATGATACAGATAGATAGATAGATAGATAGATAGATAGATAGATAGATAGATTAAATAGGTAGATGGATAGGTATATAGATAGATTGGATAGGTAGGTAGATAGGTAGATAAATACAGATGTAGCCCTGGTGTGTTGTTATGGGATAAGCACTGGACTGCTTTTCACAAGATTGGCAATTCAAATCAACCAGTCACTCTTGGAAACCCTATACAGAGTCTCTATGAGTTGGAACTGACTCAATGGCAC
>NW_006408660.1:4183873-4267680 GCF_000296735.1 Chrysochloris asiatica
TAACCACTATGCTACCAGAGCTCCTTTATATATATATATGTTTACTTTATAGATCTGGATACTGTTTGGCTGAAAACTGAGCCATGGGGGTGAGTTTAATTTCAGGCCAGAATGGTAATGGAAGGCCTAGTTTCAGGGGTTCCATTAATCTCTATCCAACCAGTAAGCCTGGTCTTCTGATACTGAATTAAGTCTGACTCCACAAGGTCAGCAGTTCAAGTCCACCAGCTGCTCCTAAGAAACCCATATACAGAGTTGTTATGAGTTGGAACTGACTCGATGGCACCTAACAACAACAATCTGTTGTTCCTAAAGAAACCCTGGTAGCATAGTGAATTTCATGTTGGGCTGCTAAATGCAAGGTTAGCATTTTGAAGCCACCTGCTGCTCAGCAGGAAAACTATGAGGCTTTCTGCTCCTGTACAGATTTACAGCCTCAGAAACCCAATAAGGGTTTCTACGATTCAGAACTGATTTGATACCACATCATCAACATCACCACCTTTTGTTCCTGATCATTTTACCTTCTGCAGCTGAACCGATGGAAAAGAAAAAAAAATTTTTTTTTTTTTAAGGTTTACATCCTTATGACAGAATGTAAACCTTAAAAATGAAATGTACATTAGGAGGTGTTGTGTGAGTATATTTTTGTTAGGAGGATAATGTAGAAGTGAATGCCTAGTCTCCTTTGCACTATCACTAGGAACCTTCCTTAACCAAAATACAATTCACTCATTTGATAAATATTAACTCCATGTAAGTCAGAGAAGATTGCACATAAAAGGCAAACCGTCAATTTTCTACATTGTCCCAATAAATGGCCAACTTTTCTTCTTCCACCTCTGCATTTATGTGTTGCCCTACTTAAATAAAGAGCCTTTGAAAGATGTAGATGAAGTTGACAAATATCCATTTATAATGTTTGGTTTATTCATTGTCTTATATGTAAAAAATATCCGACATGGTGATGCTTAAGAAAATACCACCCAAGGGGAAGGTGGTGGTGGTGGTTGTATACCTTTGAGTAGGTTCCACCTCTTAGCAACTCTGTATGGGGTTTTCAAGACTGAATATTTACTGGAACAGAAAGTCTCATCTTTCTCCCACAGAGCCACTAGTGGATTTGAACTGCTGAACCTGGCTAACAAATGTAGGAATGTGTTGTCTGTAATAAAAAGATATTACTTCAAAGCATATTTTATAGAAAAGACTCAATGAATCTACAATCTATAAAAAACTGTTGCCTCCTTCCTGTTGCTGCCACTGATACATGATGAAAAACAAACAGAACCAAAATTTAAAAAAGCCCCAAAACTTAGCAAACCAGGAAAGCAAGGAACGTTTTATAATTTTAGTAAAAGTCATCTACTTTTTGTTGAAGAACGGAAGAGAAAAGGTACCATTTGGATTTGCATGATGCTTGAAAAGGTTAGAAAGAATTGATTTACACTATTCTGTTGTTCAAAATAAAGTAAATTAAGAGAAAAGAGAGAATGCTGGGTAGTATGAAAAGCATTTAAAGAACCCAAATGCTTCCTGGGGAATGTTTGGTGAGATGAATCCTCATCTTCTGTCTGATCATTTATTATCTATGTCAGGCACTGTGCTCAGTGCTGGGACACAGCAGTAAACAATTCAGATTTTGTACCTGGGGAGGTAGACCTGAGTCAGGAATCATACAACTAGAAGCACAAACCAAGACAAGAGTTTTGAAGAGAAGGACAAACGTCTGTGAGAGTAGGTCACAGAGTGATTGGGCCTAACCTGGAGTAACTTCCCATAGAAGTGACATTTGGCCTGGGAGCTAGAGGATGAGTGGGAATAAACTGCTTAAGACAGAAGACAGAGCATTCCTGGCAACCAAAACAGTATGTGCAAAGGCCATGCGGTAGCATTCAAGCATCTGAAAGAAGGCCAGCAGGTGTGGAACACAGAACACAGGGTGAGATGAGGCTGGCGGCACCTGTAGGGCCAGGATTTATCTTTGTCCTGAGAGCACTGGGGAGCTTCACAGACAGAAGGACGACTTGAAGGGTCTGGGTTTAGAGAGGTCACCCTAATTACAGTGCAGGATTCACATGCAAGTAGAACATGGGGAGACTTAGCAAATACCTTAAACTGGTCCAGCATGGACTGCATGTCTTGACCAAGCCCTCCCTTCACAGCACCAAAGAATCAAAAGCTAATCTCTACCATCAAGCTGACTTGGACTCATAGAGACACTATATAGGGTTTCCGGGACTGTAAAATCTTTATGGGAGCAGATGATCTCATTTTTATCCCATGGAGCTGTTGGTGGGTTTGAACTGCCGACCTTGCATTTACAGCCCAAGAGCTAACCCAGAGCTCCACCAGGGCTCCTTTGCAGCACAAAGTTCTGTAAAAGGAGGAGGGCAGTGGGACATGGGGAGATTTTGCTCTATAACTATCCAAGAGTCTGGGCCCCCTCCCTGGGCATGTGGAGGGTGAGAGTAGACGAAGGAAATAGAGAGAATTGCCAGTCTACTGAGTTTAAATCCCAGCTCTGCTGCTGTATAGTCTTGACAAGTTATTAAATCTCTCTGTACCTTAGTTTCTACATCTGGAAAATGGGAGTAACAATACCATCTACTTCATTGAATTGTCTTGGGAACTTAACACATCAGTACATTTGGAGGGACTTCAAAAATTTGTGGAAAAATGGAATGGAAAGATAATGGAATTTTCCCATGAAACTTTTTGAAGCCCCACTGATAGTCCTGGCGTGGCGCTGAAGGACAGGCACTGGACTGCTAACTGCAAGGTTGGTGGTTCAAACCCACCAGCCACTCCTCGGAAACCCTACACAAGATTGCAATGAGTCTGAATCAACTTGACAGCACTTAACAACAACAATATAGTCTTTGCTTGGGACAGGACTTGGCATATGGTAATGTTCAATGGTGGTAGTGGTTGTATACTGTTGAGTCAGTTCTGATTCATAGCAACCCTGTATAGGGTTTCCTAGGCTGTAAATCATTATGAAAGCAGAAAGCTGGTGGATTCAAATTGCTGACCTAGCAGTTAGCAGCTCAACAGCTCCTTGGATGCTTAATGTATATTAGTTATTACTGTTTTAATGATGATGATGATAAAGTCTTAGAGCTCCCCATTCTAGCAAGGATCCTATCAATTCCTTCCACTTCCTGCCCACGATCTTACCTCCTTTTGGCCATTCTTCAAATGTCACATCCTTAGTGAGGCCTTTTCCGATCACCTTATTTTAAGTAGCACTACCCACCCCCAGGAAGGAACTCTGGTAGCGTAGTGATTACAAATAGGGCTGCGAACCTTAAGGTCAGCAGTTCGAAACTACTAACTATTCCACAGGAGAACAATGAGGCTTTCTGCTCCCATAAAGATTTACAGCTCCCGAAACTCTGTATAGGGTCACTATGAGTTGGAACTGACTCCATGGCACATAACAGCAACACAACCCACCCCACCCCACCCCCAGGAGTCCTGATGTGGCGCTATGGGTTAATGGTTGAACTGCAAAGCTGTTTGAACTGCAAGGTGGGCTGTTCAAGCTCACCAACTGCTCCTTGGAAACACTATACAGGGTCGCAATGGGTTGCAACCAACTTGACGGCACTTAACAACAACAACCCATCCCCAGAGTTCTCCACCCAGTGGCGTCTTAAAAGAAAGAGCTGGCAATCTACTCCCTAACACATAGTACTTATCTCCTTTGTTTATTGTCTGTCTCCCCCACTAGAATGTCAGCTCTGCCAGAGCAGGGATATTCGTTTTTATTCACACCTGTGTCCCCAGTGCCTACTACCATGCTGGCTGGCACACACTAGGCGCTTGATCAATATTTGTTATATAAATGAACACTAACAGTGTCAATCGAATGCTCTTTGTTCTTGTTCAAAACTTCACCTGCTCCCTGGGGCTGCTCTAACTAACCCAGCAGTTCATTAAACAGCGATAGCAGCAGCAGGAAAAGGAAGAAAAAGAAAAAAAATTCTAAGCATTAGAAGGGGTTGGGGGCTGGGTAAGGAAGGTGTTGATGCACCAGAGATTTGAGTTTTGGAGAAGAAAGTGAAGGTCTTTTCTAAAGCCAGTTCAGCAGCCTGATCTTTTTAACCTGATTAATCACATTAAGCCTTTGTCAATAACAACATTACCTCAGCCCTGGCCGCAGCAGCTGGCAGAGTGACCGGCTTATTCAATATTTAAGAAGACCTGCATTGCAGGCGAAGGTTTGTGGAAGAACAGACAGCAAATGCTCAGGGACTGTCTCTTAAGTGGTGGATTATTTTTAAAAGGAAAAAACAAGGAAAGGAAAAGCTATAAAGCCCTTGGTCTTCGTGGCTTTCTAGGTATGTGGCCGACAGTGAGAGCACATTCAGGTTTGTGTGCTCTGACTTAGTCTCCTGGGTTCCAGTTTTTGTTGCTGTTGTTGTTACGTGCCTCTGAGTTGATTCCGACTCATAGCGAGCCTGCACAGGGTTTCCAAGCAGCAACTGGTGGGTTTGAACCACTGACCTTGCAGTTCAAGTTGATCTTGTAGTCGAGTGCTTATCCTACAGCATCACAGTTATTTAGTATTGTATAAACCAGAGATAATCAGGGTGTGGTCCCCAGAGCAGCAGCATCCATATCACCTAGAACTTGTTGTGTGCCATCGAGTCGGTTCCAACTCATAGTGACCCTGTACAGGGTTTCTAACAGTGTAAATCTTTATGGCAGCAGAAAACCTCATCTTTCTCCCACAGAATGAATGGCTGGTGGATTCAAAATGCTGACCTTGCAGTTAGGAGCACAACAAGTAACCCACTACATCACCAGCACTCCATTAGAAATGGAAATTCTTGGTCCCTGCCTCCTAGGAGTTGGGAGTGGGCCCCAGATTTGTGCTTTAGTAAGTTCTCCAGGTATCTCAGGAATTTATTAGCACAAATGAGTAAGAGATGGGCTACTAACCGCAAGGTTGGCAGTTTGAATCTCTTGAATGATAAGGTCTGGGGATCTACTTCCAAAACTCCAGTCACAGAAAACCCTATGGAGCAGTCCTACTGTGACAAACACAGGGTTACCATGCTCAGATTGAACTGGTTTGGTTTTTGGTTCCACTTGATGCATGCTCAGGGAAGGAAGCTCATTGTGGGCGGGGACGGGAGGAGGCAGGTGTTTCTGAACGGATAACTCTTGGTTCTGGCTGTACGTTATAGTCACAGGGGCACTTTCAAAAAGCTGAGATCCACTCCAGAGTTTCTTCTTTAGTTGGTTTTGGGCAAGGGGCCTGACACTGGCATATTTTAACCCCCAGCCTCCATGATTCCAAGGGCAGCCAAGGCTGTGGTCCTTTGTTCTAAATCAACCCCTGTGTTTACCAAGTGCATGAGTTTGGTGAGTCATCTTGCATCATGTGTTCTCAGTCTTGGCATCTGACATGTGGGTTCCCAGGTGGTATGCACAGTTAATGCACTCAGCTACTAATTGCAAGGATAGAGGGTCAGGTTTACCCAGAGGTACCTCAGAAGGAAGGTCTGGTGATCTACTTCTGAAAAATCGGCACTGAAAACCCAGTAAAGCAAATTCCACTCTAACACACATGAAGCCACCATGAGTCAGAATCAACACAACAGCAACTGGTTTCAAAGTGGACCCTAAACCACCTATCTCCAGGGGCTAACAAAGCTATGGTGAAGCTAGCTTTTTTTTTTTTTTTAATTTAAGGTTTTTATTGTGGATTGAGTGAAAGTTTACAGGGCATATAATCAGTTTTACATTCAACAAATCATACACCTTGTTTCATTACAATGATTATAATCCCCTCCATGTACCATCAGTTAACAGTATTTCTCTCTAGCCACTTCAGCTTTTTAAAAATAAACAAACAAGAAAACCACTCAGGCATATATAATAATTTACATCTCCAAAGGGCACATTCTGCAAGTCTGCCTCCTGGCCACCAGCTCTTAGTCTTTCTCTTCTTAGTCCATGAATCTAGAGTCCTCAGCCACTCCCCCTCTCCATGCCTCCATCTCTGCCTCCATCTCTGGCACTGCTGCTTCTCTGGATAAGGTCCCGCATTCTGCTTGTGCGTTCCTATCTTAATAGTCCTAGGGTCCTCTGTTTCTGGACTGTAAGATTAACCACTCCCCTTTTTTTGTTACAAAACTTCTACCTTTACAATTGTGACAGTCGCAATTAGTCATGATTACAATTATTCACTATTGAATCTTTCAAATCTTATCCCCATCTCTTTTCACCAGACCCATCTAGACAAGATGACAGCTATTCAGTGGGGACTCTTTCTTTCCCCCCATACCCTTAAACTAAACTCCCTCTTGAAACTTTGTAAGCCAATCACTTCATGCCTTTATTGCCCCCTCATTTTAGGAAGCCAATGTCTAAGTTGCCTCTCCCTATCTACCCTCTGTACAGAGGGGATAGCATTGATATTTGATGTGAAAACTCTTTCCCTCTCTGTTGGTATTTAGAGTAACTACTGCTCTGAGTATAGGTCAGGTACATCAAATTGAAGCAATTTACCCTTGTTTCCTTTATCCTCTAGTCGAGTTCTGATTATTGAGCCATTGAAGCTAGGTCAAAAGGGTACTGTATGCAAGTTAGGGTGTTCTTGTGCATCTCCCCTCACTTCATATCAGCTGGATACTTCACTCTCAGCTCTAGCCCTCTGTGGCTAAATCCTTGTCCATGGTCTCAAGTGTCCTCAGGTCTCACCACACTTTGGACCAGCCACCCCTTCCTCTTCTCTCTCTCATCTCCAGGTCAATGGGATTCAATGGACCGAGGTTGAACTCAGCCCATTTTGAAGCTAGTTTTTAAAGAGAGATGCTGTCTTAGGCTGGGTTTTCTAGAGGAGTGAAACATATATACGTGTGTGTGTGTATATATATATATCTATATAAAGTTTATTATTAAGGAAATGGCTTACAATTGCAGAGAACCAGGTCCCCAGTGGAAGAGGGAGCCTTTCCCATGTGTCCATTATATTGGAAATAGGCCGCAACCCCAAGGAAGCATCCCTTCAAATGATTGGCTGCTCATAGCCACTCATCATACAGTTAACTATGCCTGTATTAAGTTTTATTACCATGAGAATAAACACATCCCAACTGCCAAGCCTCTGGAAATCCTGGCCTACTCAAGTTGACACAAAACCTTAACCATTACAGATGCTATGTGAGGTTGTTGGGTCTGTCAAAGTTCTGCACAAATGGAGAGCTGATAGTAGTGCCTGGGGAGGGGGAGGTTCAGTGTCTTGGCAGTTCTTGACCATTTCCTTCTGGTTTCCCCTCTCATCGTCTTGAAGAACTAGGGCCTCAAGCACACTCACCACCACCCTAAGAATTTTAAAGGAGCACTCAGAGGGAGTATGGATTGCATCTCAATGTAAAGAAAACAAAAATCCTCTCCACTGGACCAATAAACAACATTCTTATCAATGGAGAAAAGATTGAAGTTGTCAAGGACTTCATTCTTCTTGGATCAACAATCAACACTCAAGGAAGCAGCAGTCAAGAAATCAAACAACATACTGCACTAGGCAAATCTGCTGCACAAGACCTTTTTAAAATGTTGTAAAGCAAAGATGTCAGCTTGAGGACTAAGGTGTGCCTGACCCAAGCCCATGGTATTTTCAATAACCTCATATGCATGTGAAAGTTGGACAGTAAATAAGGAAGACCATAGACAAATCAATGATTTTGAGTTACAGTGTTGGAGGAAAATATTGAAAGTGCCATGGGCTACCCATAGAATCAACATATCTGTGTTGGAAGAAGTGCATCCAGAGTGCTCCTTGGAGGCCAAGATGACCAACTTCATCTCATATACTTTGGACCTATTGTCTGGAGGGACCAGTCACTGGAGAATGATATCATGTTTGTTAAGGTGGAGGGTCAGAGAAAAAGAGGAAGACCCCCAACGAGATGGATTGGCCAAGTGGCAGCATCAATGGGTTCAAGCATGGCAACAGTAGTGAGGTTGGCCCAGGATCGGGCAGTGTTTTGTTCTGCTGTGCATACATAAGGTTGCTATGAGTCGGCACCAACTTGATGGCACTGAACAATAACAACAGGGAATATGATGACTCTGTAAGATAAACACTGGCCTGTGAACACAAGGTCGGTGGTTCAAGCCCACCAACTGCTCGTCAGGAGAATGATGAGGCTTTCTGCTCCTGCAAAGATTTACAGACTTAGAAACCCTATACAGGGTTCCTATGAGTTGAAATCAACTCAATGGCACTTAACAGCAACTACATTAGCAATAGGCTCATCCATCATGAGCTACCACACCTGGGAGAGGAAAAGTTGACATTGCTCTCCTGAAGAATGGTTGGTAGGCATGAACCACTGACCTTGTGTTCACAGTTTCTTGGATTATTTGCAAAGCATTCAGATTAAATAACTATGGTGAAAGATTACAGCCTTGGTGCACACCTCTCTGATTTTAAACATTTGGTATCCCCTTGTTCTGTTTGAACGACTGCCTCTTGGTCTTTGTACAGGTTCCTCTTTCACCATAGTTATTCAATCTGAATGCTGAGCAAATAATCTAAGAAGTAAATTATATGAAGAGGAACATGGCATAAGAATTGGAGGAAGACTAATTAACAACCTGCGATATGCAAATGATACAACCTTGCTTGCTGGAAATGAAGAGGACTTTAAAATATTGATGAAGATTCAGAACCACAGCCTTCAGTGGCTTGCACCTCAATTTCAAGAAAACAAGAATCCTCACAAGTGGACCAATAAATAACACCATAATAAAAAGAGAAGAAATTGAAGTTGTCAAAGACTTCATTTTGCTTGAATCCACAATCAACATTCATGGAATCAGCAGTCAAGAAATTAAATGGTGTATGACATTAGGTAAATTTTCTGCACAAGACCTCGTTAATGTGTTCAAGAACAAAGATATAGTTTAAGAACTAAGGAGCCCCTGACCTAAGCCATGGTATTTTAAATAGCCTCATATTCGTATGACAGTTGGACAATGAATAAGGAAGATCATAGAAGAATTGATATATTTGAATTACGGTGTTAGAGAAGGTTATTAAAAGTACCATGGACTGTCAGCAGAACAAACAAATCTGTGTTGGAAGAAGTACAACCAGAGTGTTGTACTTGGTTGCTTGGTTTTCCCTCAATATTTATAAACCCATTTGCTCCCCAGACCTTGTTCGCTATCTGATCAGACTCTATCACCAGCAAGAACTAAGTGAGGAGGTAGGAAGTTGTGCTGGGAACTCTTCATTTTCATTTCTTGATTTTCAAATGGCAGCTTGGCCATGCAAAAACCAGACCCCAAACAGAAACAATTCTGAAAAGCTTCAACTCTTCTCTTAGAGATAAATGACCTCCAAGCACTGGAAACTAGGGCTGAGGGAACTCATTCCTCATTTTCCTTAGCTTTGAAAGACAAGAGCCCCTTCCTGATCCCACAAATGGCAGCCCCCATCAGTTGCCTATTTTATTGCAGTTGGCAGCATTGCCTAGGATGATCCCTTTACAACCATATTGGCTCATCCCTATCTCACTGCAAACCTTTAGCTTCTGAGCCTGTTCTGCGGAAACCAGAGATTGAAAATACACTTATAAATCCATTTGCTCCCCAGACCTGGTTCGCTATCTGGTCAGACTCCAGAAAGGCTGTACGTAAGATGCTTCCTGTAAGTTTTCTGTCCCTGGTGTATCCCCAAACCAATATGCTTACACTTGGCAAATTGTCCTTTTTCTGCTTCACCTCATTCTGCCCCTAGAAAGGTGCTGGTTGAGGGAAGGGATTGAAATGCACCTTTTGTTTTTTGTGGGAGAAGTTGGCCGGGAAACAAGTCTTAATGATGGTACTTTGTCTGGCCCTGGCACTTTTCCTCCCAAATGGCCTCTTTGCATCAATTATCTCATTATCTGCCCCATGCCTCCTCCACGCTCTGAAAAATAAAATAGAAAACAGACAAAAGTACTAACCGTCTGCCCCACTTAATATTCCTCATGCTAAGAGGAGAGCTGGGAAATAGGGGCACTTGCTAGTTATTCTGCTAAATATGTGTGTATATTTTGTTATGATATATTTGCTATATTGTATAATGTATGGTATCTGTTTTATATATATGCATACATGTGTATATATGAGTATGTATGTATATATATGTGTGTTGGTGTTGTTAGGTGCCCTCCATTGGGTTCCAACTCATAGTGATTCTGTGTATAACAACACAACATTTCTATGTTGCTGAATAGGTTTCAACAAAGCTTCCAGACTCAGATAGATTAAAAAGAAAGCTCTAATGAACTATGGAGCACAATGATCCAATCCCAAACTGGGCATGAGGATGGTGCCAGACTGGGCAGCATTTTGTTCCATTGTTGCCATGAGTCAGGGCCAACTCAATGGCAGCTAACAACAACAATAACAACAATACTAGTACTCCTCCATTAAGTCCTAACCATGTTCCAGGCACTGTTGTTAGCATTTTATGTGGGGTAGCTCATTGAATCTTCCAACATCACTATGATCATAATTATTATTATTCCTGTTATGCTCATGAGGAAACCAACGCACAGAGAAGGTAAGCAACTCTCCAAACAACACAAACTAGAAAGGTATACTTGAGATTTGAACCACAGGATAAACACTGGATTGCAAATCACAAGGTTGGCAGTTTGAGCCCACCAGTTGTTCCACAGGAGAAAGATGAGACATTTTGCTTCCACAAAGATTTAAAAATCCTGGAAGACTTTATACAGTCGCTATGAGCTGGAACTGACACAACAGCATTAAACATCAACTCTCTCTTAACCTCTGCACTCTCTGCTTCTGATGGTGAGGGTCAGGGTCCCGGCCTGCCAAGGTGGTTGTGAAGACCAAGGGCTTTGCCAATTCCAGAACCATCCATCGAAGACACCTGATGTTCTGATGGCTGTTTTCATGGCTCATTCAAATGCTCCAAACAACATCAGCCTGTGGTCCAAAGTGAGCTCCAAGGTTTCTGTTTTCTGTGACTTTCTACATGGCGACAGGAGGGCCTGGGCAAGAGAGGGAAATGACTGAGAGCAGGTGTTCAGGATCTTATTCATGGCACTAAGAGAGGCTCTTGGTTCTTTCTTAAGAATTCATATCCCAGGAAAACAGCCATGGCCAGCCAGTGTGAGACAGGAAGGATCTTCCTGTAAGACTCCAGGTTAACATATTTTCCTGGGGGTCAGGGGTATGGGGGTAACATCTAGTGAGGGTTTACAGTTTGCCAGGACTGGACCCCAGGTTCTCTACCTGTTAGCTTTCACTTTGACCTCACAACAACTTTGTGAAGAAGTTGTTACAGCCCCCATTTTACAGATGAGAAAACTGAGGCTCCGAGATGGTTCAGTGATGTGCCCAGGCTCACCCAGCTTGAATCTGGCTGTTGAATCCAGGTCTGTGTGTGACTGTACTTTTCATTATTGTCCTTGATAGAAGATACTGAACTGAAATTTGTACTGTGAGTAGAAATGAGAATGGTGTTTCTGTGAGTGTAGGTGTGTGGTAAGCTGGGGGTGGTTGAGGTGTAGGTATACTGGAATGGGTATATGGTTGGTGTTTGTTTTGGGTGTGTGTATATGGGTGGGTGGGAATAATGGGACTGTGGATTGGGGAGGGGTATTGCCAGGGTGTTATGTTGGAGTGCATTGTGGGCATGGCTGGAGCAGTGCTTGGCTTGGGAGTGTTGGGGAGGGTGTAGTGTAGGTGGATGGTATTGGGGGACACAGAGTAGTTGGAGGGATGTTGGAGATTGGAATGTGTTGGAGTTGAGGGCAAACAGATCAGCCTCCTGGGAGACAGGGCAGGGTGGAGGGTGAAGAGATCTGAAGGAATGACTAGAAAACATCCATCAAAGCTATTTTTGTTATTAGATTGAGCCATGTGATACTGTCACTTTGCAACCGTTTTGCTTTGTTTTTCTTATAAAACAGCAAATCAATATGTATAACTTAATAGTATTATTATTTACCCCAAGAGACAATAAAGTGGCTTGCTTTGACAAATCCAACCTCAGTTTCTTCATCTGTAAAATGGGAATGTTAACTCTCCCATTCATAGTTTGTAAAAATGCCACTCAGGTGGGAGGATGGAGATTACTGCCACTTTCTAAGGTAATAAATGCCTCTCTCTGCTCAGGGAGAGCTCATCTCTTAGGCTTCTATTTAACCTCCAATGGTGAGGGTCAGCGTTCCCTTTGTGAAAACCAAGAGCTTTGTAAATTACAGAGCCCTCCATGAATAACTCTGGGTGTTCGGATGGCTGTTTTCATGGGTCCCAGGGGAAGGAAGAACATTGTGGCTCAGACACATTTTGGAGGGTCCAGGATGACATTTGTTGTTGTTGTTAAGTGCTGTTGAGTCAATTCTAACCATAATGGCACTGTATAGTGTTTCTGAGGAGCAGTTGGTGAGTTTGAACTACCAACCTTGTGATTGTTGTTGTTGTTAGGAGTCATTGAGTCAGTACCGACTCATAGTGACCTTATGCACAGCAGAACGAAACACTGCCCGATCCTGGGCCACCCTCACTATTGTTGCCAGGCTTGAGCCCATTGATACTGCCACTTGGCCAATCCATCTCATTGGGGGTCTTCCTCTTTTTCTCTGACCCTCCACCTTACCAAATATGATATCCTTCTCCAGCTGCTGGTCCCTACTGACAATATGTCTGAAGTATGAGAGACGAAGAGCAGCCCAGTTATCCTATAGCACCAGAGGAGGCCTCCAGATGAGATTTAGAGCTGCAGATAAATGGGCTCAAGCTGAATTGTAATGAGAATGAGTTTCAGTGCAGCAGAGCCTGAGCGGCAGCCAGGGACCATTAAGCTAAATGACTTGTTTTGCTATGCAGACCTTTCTAATCACATTTTCCTGTTTGGGGCCGTGTATCTGTGTGCGCCTGGGCAAGTGCAAAACTCAGTCCTGAGTTTTTCCTCTTTTCTAGCTGACCAGTGTGGCTGGGGCAGAGATGAGTTCAGCTCATGACTCAATAAAGACACATTTCTTCTCTGGACTGTGCAGGGAGCCCAGCAGAGTGTTTTGTTAATGGTGTCACTATGACTCTGAACTGACTCGATGGCACATAACAACAACAACTCTGGTATTCAGAGGTAATAAAAGAAGCTGTTCTCTAGGATTTTCATAAAGATCAAATGAAAAATGCTGTATGAGTCTGGCATAGACAGGATGGAATGGGTTGTGCTGTGACTACAAACAATGCCCAAAGTTTCAGAAGCTAGAAACATTAAAGATCTGTGTCTTGTTCAAGCTACAAAGTGGGAGTGAGTAGGAGGTCTCTGCTCTGCATTGTCCTCACACTGAGACCCAGACTGAGGGAAGTGAGATATTCACACAGCCATGTTGGTCAAGTTAGGAAGAGCAGAATGTGGTGGAATACACCCTGACTTCAAAGTTTCCACCTGGAAGTGTCCATTGGCCCAAACGGGTCACATGACAACTCCCAGCTTCTTTTGGACAATCCTATCAGGAGCCTGAAAAGTGGAGCATCAGCACTGTTGGCAACCGTTGTTGTTGTTGTTGTTGTTGTTTATTGTTAAGCACTGTTAAGTCAGTTCTGAATCATAGCAACCCTATATGAGGTTCCAACTGACCTTGTGGTCCAATGCTTTTCATGCACTACGACAACAAGACTCCCACAGAGCTTAACAAATGACCCTGCTTGAGTTTGTTGTTATTCTTTATTGTTATTATTACTGTACCATCTTCTATGTACTTACTGGAGTATCAAGAAGCCTGAGATAATGTTCTCGTAGTGAAGCTAGACTCCCATCTCTTTAGAAGATATAGCTGAGATAATGAGTACTAGTAATAACATAAATTAATAACATTCACACAAAACCCAAGTTTGAACCCTTGTACACTCATAAATTGGCCATGTTTTCAGGAGGGATCTGTACCTGGAGAAGGATATCATGCTTGGTAAAGTGATGGAAGGTCATCAAAAAAGAGGAAGGCCCCCATCGAGATGTATTGACACAGTGCCAGCAATAATGGGCTCAAACATAACAATTGTAAGCATGGTACTGGACTGGGCAATGTTTCGTTCTGCTGTGTATAGGGTAGTTATAAGTCAGAACCAACTTGATGGCACCTAACATCAACAATAACAGTCTCCCTGCTACCAATGTGACTTTGATACACCAGAGCATTGGTTTCTTCATCTGTAAAGTGGGACTGTACTTGGCAATGGGGTATTCTGAGCCAAGTCCCAGACTAAGAACTTCATGTACATTCTCTCATTTAGCCCTCACAATATTTTGAGATGGGTCCTACAATGGTCCTCACTCTACAGATGAAGAAACTGGAATTCAAGAAGGTGAGGAAACTTGTCTGACTCATTAATGGCAGAAAGGAATTATACCCCATACCCATCCTCTTAATTAATTTGCTGAACTTGCCCCTAAGAGTTTCCTTTAAATGGGAGCTGGGAGTTCTCTGGGTGGAGAGAGCTTGAGGCAGGATGCACTATCATTGCTGACCCACAGAACCAGGACTCACGATCCCTTAGGCCTAACTTCTCTTTCCAGCCTTGTTTTCCTGCCTTCCTGCCCTCCAATCTCCCCAATTCTATCCCTGTGAAGTTCTCCCTTTCTTAAATGTCCCATATTCTTTGAAGGCTCTGGACCTTCACTCATTGAATTCCCTAATCCTTTCCTTACATACTTTCTCCTTGCCAACTCATCCTCACCCAGAGAAGCAGTGAGGCCTGAGATGGAGACAGAGAGGATGACGTGAAGAGATGGAGTGCCTGAGGAGTTGAGACCCAGAGAGGCTGTGTGCTGAGGACAGTGGGGTGGGAGTGCATGCAAGGTATACCCTTTTGCTGGGGGTTGATGCATGGACGGGATGGTAACTAAGGCAATGAAACGATGTATGAGAGAATGAATGTAAAACTAATGTTTCCCCATGTAAAATATCACTCAATACACAATAAAACATTTATTTAAAAAAAAAATTCAGGTAGATATAATGCTTTTTTAAATTTCATGGATTTTCCAGCTCTAAATTTGGAGGCAAATTTTCCCTAAGAGGATATCAGACCTTCTATGGTTGATAAGCTGGCACATCATAAGTCCCACTGATTCACAACTTAATAATACGTATACTACACACTCAAATTTTCAACCTTTCAGAGCATATAACAAAGTTATTAGGAAGGCTGGACAACCACAACCAAGAATGTCACAGAATGCACACTGTTCCAATAGGGAAAGGCAGGTTGAGAGAAGGGTTTTCTTTCAGAAACAATTCCACCAAAAAATAACATAGAAATAGAATTTAAGATGTTCAAGATAGATAAAGGCATGACTACAACTCCAAGTTAGCAAATTTTCATGTTTTCTATTATTTGTTGTTGTTGTTGAGTGCTATTGGGTCTGTTCTGACTCATTGACCCTGTTTCATACTTTGGACATATCGTCAGGAGGGACCAGTCACTAGAGAAGGATATCATGTTTGGTAAGGTGGAGGGTCAGAGAAAAAGAGGAAGACCCCCAACAAGATGGACTGGCCAAGTGGCAGCTTCGATGGACTCAAGCGTTGGCAACAGTAGTGAGGGTGGCCCAGGATCGGGCAGTGTTTCATTCTGCTGTGCATAAGGTTGCTATGGTTGGTACCAATTCAATGGCACCTAACAACAACAACAACAACAGGGAGTTCTGGTATGGCACTGTAGGACAAAGCACTAGACTACAAGGTCAGTTTGAACCACAAGGTCGGTGATTCAAATTCACCAGCTGCCCTTAGAAACCCTATACAAGGTTGCTATGAGTCAGAACATGGGGTTGAACTGCCAACCTTGCAGTTAGCAGTCCAGTGCTTTTCCTACAGTGCACTCAAATTTTAGGGTTAGCTATAAATAAAAGTTTGGGTCTAACGTGTCTTACCTCCCTCTCTACCACTGGTACCCCCAGTAAGCACTGTAAGTATCATAATGGGAATAAGTAAGTACCTTTGTACTTTGTTCCATTACAATAAAATGCATAAACCACTTTGCCTGAATCATTGCCCATATGTAGACTATGTCTGTATAGATAGACATCTAGGAGCTGTGGTGGTATAGTGGGTTACACATTGAGCTGCTAACCACAAGGTCAGCAGTTTGATTCCTCCAAATGCTCTGTGTTACAAAAATGAGGCCTTCTGTTCTCATAAAGATTTATAGCCCTGGGAACCCAATACATGATCACTATGAGTTGGAACCAACTCAATGGCACATAACCACCACCACCATTCTTATCTGTCTATATAAAGATCTATACATGGAATAGATAGATAGATAGATATCTTTGCTTATCTATATAGAGATATATTCTATAAATGGGTGGAGATTTTAATCAGAAAAAGTGGTAACAGATGGGAGAAAGGTGAGGTTGTCTGCTCCCTTAAAGATTTACAGTCTTGGAAAGCCTATACAGGGTTGCTATAAATTGGAATTGACTCAATGGAAATGGGTTTATAATCCCAAATTGCCATTAAGTATGTTTTGTATTGTTGTTGCTAAGTGTCATCAAATTGGTTCCAACCCATAGCAACCATGTATACGGTTTCCCAAGAGCGGTGAGCTTGAACCACTGACTTTGTGGTTCAAACCGACTTTGCAGTCCAGGGCATTAACCCACAGCCCCTCACCAGGACTTTATGAAATATAAAAGCTGCCTCCCAACACCTATAGAGTGTTATATTGACACCCAAGATAGTCAAAGCCTCCAGAATTCAACATCCCACTATTTTCTGGTTGTTCCAAAAAAAAAAAACAACCAGCAAATGATTTCACTTTAAGGGAAAATGGGCTGTGGTGAGATTTCCTTCTCCTTAAAAATGTTTCTAAAGCTACGAAAAAAACCTTGCAGATATTCTCGTGTAGTGCCTATGTGAGGAGATGATGCAGGACCTACTGATAATACAAGGGAGACTAACATTCATCAGACTTCACTTCTTTCTCCCTCTGCTTCCTCAGTGACTGGACGCTCCTTATTTTCAGTTTCTCCCTTTTTTGCAGTTCAGTCCCTAGTGTTTTAGTTAGCCACCTCAGCCTGTTTTCCCTTTGCTTCTCTTTTCCCTCTAATTTGTACTTTTTGCCTGACTTTGTTTCCACTTTGGTAGGAGCAGACTTGGCTGGCAACCTTGCCAATCTCCTCTTGGGCTCCTCCTTCACTGCTTCTTAGCCCAGGTGACCTTCCTTTTGTGTGTCTTGGCAGTGGAGAGGAGGTGTGCTGGGAGCCTGTCATCTAGAACCTTCATGGAGCTGGGCTACCTGGCCACTACCGCCCCTGTAGCAATTTATACATTATTAACAAAAACACATACTCACACATACACACGTACAAAGCCACTTTAGAGGAGGGAAAGAATTAGTCTTTGTTTTTTAATTAATGCCAGCTCTCTTATCCCGACATTTAATACCACCACCTCATTTGTCTTATTAAGTACTTCATTTTGCTTTTAATTAGTGTTGTTTATAGTTGCTGAATTTTAATTGTCAGCACAGGGTCTCTACAGACCGTGGCAAGCATGCATTGCAGACATTTCCTGTCCTTCTGCAAGAGCTGAGCAGGGGTGGCAATGCCTGTGAGGTGTGGGGCCCCTGGAATGACTGGGTGCTGGAGTATTTCTCTCCAGGCCTAGGCCAATTTTGGTTGCCTTTGGGATCCCTGTTTGCTCAAAGGTGACAGATCTCACCCTGAAGACACACAGGGAACACTCAGGAAATTGTAATAGCAGTAATCCAATTAAAAGCCACTTAACAGAAAAAAAAAAAAAAAACCCAGATTATATTGTGACAGTCAAAATGGCCATGGTAGATTCAGGCATGGCTGGATCCAGCATTCTATCAGTATCATCAAGAAGCAATCTCTCTTGATCTCTCATTCTCTGGCAGGCTTTCTTCAAATGTGGCAAAAGTGACAGAGAACAGTTTATAGCAACCCCAATGGAAAGAGTGCTTCTTTCCACATAATTCCAGTAAAAATCTTAGGGCAGGTCTTCATTGGCCCAAATTATAGTCCAAGGAGTGTAGCACACTGATTGGCCAGTAACTGGTCCACCTCTAGAAGCCATGCTTTTGTACCTCACTTGCACTACACAGATTGAGACTAAGAAAAGAGTGGTTTCCAAAAAGAAGAATTGAAATGCTGTTACTCAAAGAAGGGGAGATAAATGCTGAGTAGACACAAAGAAAAACAAAACAACAAGAGATGTCTACCCAGATATCCATTGCAGTATATCACTTAGGCCTAAACAACCACCTAACTTATGTTTTTCTCTCTGGCCCTACCTTCAAATAACATTAACAGTGACCTCCCTGCCTGGTACTTAAAAAACACATCAATTACAAAGTCCTTTTTCATATGTTAATCCATCAGATTTCCCCAAATCTACCAGCTGCTCCTCAGAAACCCTCTATAGGGTTGCTATGGGTCAGAACCAACTTGACGGCACTTACCAACAACAACAACGACTGTGAGGTAGTCATGGCAAGAATAGAACGATCATATCCTTATTTTACAGATGCAAATGCTGAGACCCAGAATAGTTAGTGACTTTCCAGGATCATGCAAAAAAAAAAATGAATAGGAGAACTAGGTTTGGAACCCAGGACTCTGATTCTTAGGCCAATAATTACTCCACGCAATGCGCTGCTCTCTTGGCCAGCTTCTGTTGCATAACAAACAACCTCATAATTTAGAGCTTAAAACAGCCACCTTTGATTTATTTTCTGATTCTTCTGGTTGGAAGTTGAGTTGGGGCTCAGCTGGGTGGTTCCTCTATTCTAAGGCAGTCTTCGCTGAGCTTGGTTGACTTGTCCAGGGTCTGTAGCCAGCTTGTAGGTTGGGTCATTTATGGTGGGGCAATGTCTGGACAACTAGAATCTCTCTCTTCATGATCTCTCCTCCCCTGGAAGGTTAGCCTGAGTTCCAAGAAAGAAAACTCTAAAATGTTGTGAGCACTGTCCAAACCTCTGTGTCATATTTTTTACTGTCCCACTCTACTGGCCACAGAACATCTTATAGCCAGCTCAGATTCAAAAGGTGGAGAAACAGAAACAGGTGTCACCACTTATGGGCATGGATGCAAAAAGGGAAAATGTGGGATTATTCTTGCAGTTGGTTCACCATATCTGTTGTGAGCATTTATCCATTTCCTGTGCCAGGTCAGAATGAAATTGCATATTTAGAGAACAATGCTATGACAAGTTAGAAGGCATTTGTTGTTAAGTGCTGTCTAGTTGGTTCCAACTCAGAGCCACCCTGTCTAGGGTTTCTGAGAAGCAGCTGGTGGTTTTGAACTGTTGACTTTGTAGTTCTAAGTCCAATGCTGATCCTACAGCACCACACCAGGATCTTAAGGCATTTGCTGTTGCTGTTGTTGTTGTTGTTATGTGCCGTGGAGTCGGTTCCGACTCATAGCGACCCTGCACAGGATTTCCGAGGCTGTTAATCTTTATGGGAGCAGAATGCCTCATCTTTCTCCCGTGGAACCGCTGGTAGTTTCGAACTGCTGACCTTACGGTTTGCAGCCCGATTCGTAACCACTACGCTACCAGAGCTGTTAAGTGCTGTCAAGTTGGTTCTAACTCAAAGCAACCCTGTATAGGGTTTCTGAGGAGTGGCTGGTGAACTTGAACCACCAACCTTGCAGTTCAAACTGACCTTTCAGTCTGGTACTTATCCTATAGTACCAGGTGCCAGAGAGAAATTACAATGTTGATGATAATAGTAACAATAATAATTGAGATTTACCGAGCACATGTTGTTGTTATTGTGTGCCATTGAGTCCATTTGAGTTATGCCACTCCTATTGGGCTGAGTGGTGGCGGTGGTTGTGTGCCATGGAGTTGGTTCCGACTCATGGTGACCCTGCATAGGGTTTCTAAGGCTATAAATCTTTACAGGAGCAGGAAGTCTATCTCCTGCAGTGGACTGAGTAGAACTGCTCAATAAGGTTTCCTAGGCTGTAAATTTTATGCACATAGATCACCAGGTCATCCTCTCCTAAGGGTTAAACCACTGACCTGTTGACTAACAACAGAGTATTGAACCATTGTACCACCAAGTCTCCTTTACTGAGCACATACTATGTTCCAAGTACCACATTGAATGGCATCAGCATACTTTATTCCTCTCAACAATTTCAGACAGTAAAGCAATGAAGTATTCAGGGTCTGGACTCAGTATGGGTACAGACCTCAGGTCTGCCAATCACCAGACGGGTAGGCAAGTCACTTAATCCTTCTGAGTCTCAGTATCCCCATCTATAAAATGGAGAAAACACTAGTGCCTAGAGAGTGGTTGGGAAATGAAGCAATGTCACCCATGGAAGGCACTTAGTCTACCACCCTAATTTTTCTGATGAGGACACAGGCCACAAATGTTAACTACTAAGATCATACAGCTTGTAAGTTGCAGAGCCATATGAGATGGACTCTAAATCTATGCCTGACTTGAAAATGGTGACTTCCTATGGGGTTCTTTGGAGGTTCATGGCAGGAATCATCTTGTATGGACATACATCGATGGGAGAATCATGGAGGAAGTACGGAGTTTGCTTTGTCTCAAGGCCAGGAGCACAGCGGTTTCTAAGTTACCTTCATCCCCAGAACCTTCTGGTCCCATCTTTGACCTTGTCGATGGCACTAGTCAGTGTGGAAGGATCCAAGCCTTTATTGTTCCAGGATCAGCCAGGTTTAGCAGAGCCAGGGAATATCCTAAGTAGCCCAAGGAAAAAGGAGAAGCCAACCATACCCTTTCCCTCTGGACATGGCTGGACATTTAAGGGAAAGCAGGGTTCTGAGACAGGAGACTGGAAGCTCAGGGTCAGCTCTGCAAAGTGTAAGACAGAACACTGCTTTCTTTCTCTTTTGTTTCTCTGGTGTCCACAGTGTCATGGCAAGAGTGAGTATGGCCCTAAGTACCAAGCAAATTCATGGCAAGCAATCAAAGCCAGATGGACATTTGAGACAGATCATAACATATTCACCTCATGTCATTTTCAAAGACCTTCTATGATTTCCCATCTGTGAGTTCTCTGTATGTATATTAAGTGCCATCGAGTCGGTTCTGACCAATCGCGATCCTACACAGGGTTTCCGAGGCTGTAAATCTTTACGGGAGCAGAAATCATCATCTTTCTCCCGCGGAACAGCTGATAGTTTCAAACTGCTGACCTTGTGGTTCGCAGCCTGATTCGTAACCACTATGCTAGGGCTGCCATAATAAATGCCCAAAGCAGAGTGGTTTAAAATAACATAATTTTACTGTCTTACAGTTCTGAGCCCAGAAGTCTGAATTCAAGATGTCAACAGTGTTGGCTCCTCTGAGTGCTCTGAGGGAGATTCTGTTCCATGCCTCTCTCCGGCTTCTGGTAGTTGCTGGCAGTCCCTGGCACTCCTTGACGTGTAGATTCATCATTCCGATCTCTGCCTCCAACTTCATTTGGCCTTCTTTTCATCCTTATGTGTCCCTTTCTATCTCTTAAAAGTACATTCTTATAGGATGGATGCCATCCTAATCCAGTGTGATCTCATCTTGATCCTTACCTTGGTTATATTCTCAAAGATCCTATTTCCAAATAAT
Organism: Chrysochloris asiatica; assembly: GCF_000296735.1. Classification (NCBI taxonomy): domain Eukaryota; kingdom Metazoa; phylum Chordata; class Mammalia; order Afrosoricida; family Chrysochloridae; genus Chrysochloris; species Chrysochloris asiatica. The sequence goes on from NW_006408660.1 coordinate 4,205,493, forward strand.
AACCTTAGATTTTGAGGTTCCCGAGTCCTGGTGTTACGCTGGATTGCTAACCACAAAGTCAATGATTGAAACCTACCAGCAGATAATTGGAAACCTTATACAATGTGGCTACACATTGGAGCCAATTCAAGGACACTTAACATTCTGAGGTTCCAGGTGGACATGAATTTTGAGGGGGAAATTATTTGTCCCTCTATTCCATCTCACTCATAGTGGGACTCTGCATGGTGTTTGTGATCTGATACCCAACTCCCTACTACCACTCGAACCTCAGCTCCTACCTTGCCCACCTCTTGCTCACTCTATCCAACCACTCTACCTTCTTTGCAATTTTTCCAACTCACCAAATACATGCCCACCCCAGGGCCTTTGCATTTGTTTCCCACTCTGTCTGGAATGCTGTGGCCCAGATAGCTACATGGCTTGGTCCATTACATCTTTAGTTCTTAGCTCAAATATCTCTCAAAGGAGGCTTTCCCCATCACCTGTTTAAAACCAAACTTCTGCTCTAATTCCCAACCTCCTTCCAGCTTTATTTTTTCTCAAAAGCTGTCATCATCAGCTGGCACATTTTATATTTGACTTATTGGTTATCTGTCTGCTCACACTAGATGATACACTCCATGAAGACAAAAATTGTCATCTTTTTGTTGATGTTGTTGTCAGTGTTTGAATGCTATAGTTCTGGTGCTTAGCAGTTTCTGGCATAGTAGATGTTCTATACTTTTTAAATTTTTCACTTCTGTTCATTTCTCAAAAGAAACTGGCAATCTGTGTTTTTAATTAAATCCCTTGACTTTAAAGTATTGACTTTATTTTAATTTTTCAAACCCTGCATGGACCAATAAAAACAGGGTTTGAGTTCTGATTGAATTCTTCTTCTGGACCCTTTGTGTAAATTGTATTTCCTACTCCACCAGATCGTCTGAGTGCGATTTTCCAGATCCCTCATTGAGCAGTGATGGGTTGGACTCATGGGGAGAGAAAGAGGTATGAAAAGACAACAATGAGAGGAAACTGACTGGGCACCATTCAAGTTGGTGACTGCAGGCTCTGCTGCAACACATCTGGTTTAATTGTAACCCTATGGGCTGCGAGGCCAGCTGTGCCATTCAACCCCAAGCAGACATCTGTAGCTTATACCAGTTCCCTGCAGTGCCAGTAAAGGCCCTGCTAGCCTAGCACAGCCCTGCCAACTCACATTAAGACATCTGCCACAGCTCTGGAAATGAAATGAGCTTTAAGAGTTTTGTTTTGTTTTCCCAGTTCAACTACAACCAGCAGAAGATTTCTGGACACCTGGAAGAGGGAACCATTCTTCCTTAGAAAATAGTGCTAAGAGGAGTTGGGGGAAAACAGAACAAAATACAAAAGAGAGAGAAAGGAAGACTCTGGAACTTGGCTTTTCTGGGGTTGGGAAAGGGTCTCCTTAGTATCTTAAGATGCATGATTACGTAGGGCTAGTGCCAGGTTGTTAAAAAGGGCAGGCCTGGGACAGGCTCTGCCTCTTACTTACATACAGATTTATTGAGTGCCTAGTGGGTTGGCAGTTCAAACTCACCAGTCGCTCTGTAGGAGAGAGATGAAGCAGTCTGTTGCCATAAAGATTTATAGTCTCAGAAACCATAGGAAGCAGTTCCATTCTCTCCTACAGGGTCACTTTAAGTTGGAACTAGCTCAAAGGCAGTGGGTTAGGTTAGTGCATGCGCTGACCTTTATGATTTACATGATGACTTATTTATTGAGTGTCTTCTCTATTCCATACTCAAGACTGGCTACAAACTGAAAACCTGGGGCCCCTTTAAAATTATTAAGAATTTCAAGATGACAGCAGAACATTAAGTCTGGAGCCATCCAAAGAGTCCCAGGGAAGCTTCTCATGGCCCCAGCATGGGCAGTAATAAGACATTAAGGTTCTGCTCAGTAGATTTCCATGGTAACAGGAGCTGTCCCTCCTTTCTTTCTGTGTTTGAAGTAGAAACAATGGAATGGTCGTCTTCATCTGGAAACATCGTTTAGCTACCCAGGAGCAGATGAAATAGTCTTTCTATAAGGGGTTTTCTCACCCACATGGTCAATTAGTAGCCCTGATTCCACATCCCCCACCTGAAGATGGGATAATCCTAAAGGTTAAGAAAGGGAGTTCATTCCATGCTCAACTCTCAACTTCTTACCTACTCAGCTTCAAAGGCAAGAAGACCATGTTGGAGAACTAATAAGACTAAGCTCTAATTTCTCAGCAGAAACCCTGCAGATGAGAAAACAATTATTGTTGTTAGGTGCCATTGAGTCAATTCCAACTCATAATGACCCTATGCACAGCAGAATGAAACACTGCATCCTCACAATTGTTGTTACGTTTGAACCCATTGCTGCTACCATTGTGTCAATCCATCTCATTGAGGCTCTTCCTCCTTTTTGCTGTCCCTCCACTTTACCAAACATTGTATTCTTCTCCAGGGACAGGTCCCTCCTAATAACATGTCTGAAGCATGAAAGATAAAGTTTTGCCATCCTGGCTTCTAAGGAGCAGCTGGCTACACTTTTTCCAATACAGATTTGTTTGCTCTTCTCGTAGTCCATGATACTTTCAACATTTTTCTCCAATACAATAATTCAAATGCATTGATTCTTCTCAGGTCTTCCCTATTCATTGTTCAACTTTCGTATGCATAACAAGTGATTGAAAATAACATGGCTTTGGTCAGGTGCACCTTTGTCCTCAAACTTGTGTCTTTGCTCTTGAATACTTTAAAAGGCTCTTGTGCAGCAGATTTGCCTAATGTAATACATCATCCAATTTCTTAACTGCTATTTCTATGACTTTCTATTGTGGAACCAAGCAAAATGAAGGCTTTAACAACTTCAGTATTTTCTCCACTTATTTTTTATTGGTCCAGTTGTGAGGATCTTTGTTTTCTTTATATTGAGGTGCAATCCATATTGAAGGCTATATATAGTCTTTGATCTTAATCAGTAAGGATTTTAAGTTCTCTTTGCTTCCAGAAAGTCAGGTTGTATTATTTGCATATCACAGGTTATTAATGAGTCTTCTTCCAACCCTGATGCCACATTCTTCTTCATATAATCCAGCTTCTCAGATTATTTGCTCAGTGTACAGATTGAATATTGTTGATGTTGCTAAGTGTAGTCAAGTCAGTTCCAACTCATAGCAACCCTGTGTAAGGTTTTCAAGGAGCATTTGGTGAGTTTGAACCATTGACCTTGAGATTCAAACTGACCTTGTGGTCCAGTGCTTATCCTACAGTGCCATACCAGGACTCCATAGATTGAATAAGTATGGTGAAAGGAGACAACCCTAGCACATACCTTTCCTGATTTTAAACCATTCAGTATCTCCTTGTTCTGTTCTAACAACTTCCTCTTGGTCTATGTACATGTTCCTCAGAGGCACGATTAACCTTTTTGAATTATAAGAAGACAATGGGATGACATATATAAAACTCTGAAAGAAAAAAATTGTCAACATACGTTGTTTTTATTGTTGTTGTTGTAAAGTACCGTGGAGTCGGTTCCTACTCATAGTGACCCTGCACAGGGTTTCTGAGGCTGTGAATCTTTACAGGAGCAGAAAGCCTCACCTGTCTCTCGCGGAACAGCTGGTAGTTTTGAACTGCCGACCTTGAGGTTAGCAGCCTGATTCGTAACCACTATGCACTGTTAAGTGCCATCAAATCATTTCTGACTCATAGTGACCCTGTATAGGGTCTTTGGGGAGTGGTTAGTGGGTTTGAACTGCCAATCTTGAGGTTAGTAGTCCAGTGCTTATTCTACAGCACCATATCAGGACCCCCAAGAAACATACCCAGCAAAATTGTCCATCGAACATGATGGCGACATTAGGACATTTCCAAATAAACAAATGAAAAGAATTTACAAAACACAGACCAAACTTACAAAAAATGCTAACGGGAGTTCTTTGGACAGAGAACCAACAACAACAGACAACAACCTGAGAATAACAAACATGACAATATCACCAAGAACTCAAAACAGATAGAGAAGTATTCAAAGTAAAACCAACCTACAAAACTGAAAGTAGGGAACCAGAGATACTAGTTTGCAACAACAACAACAACAAAGCCTGTAAAGTAAAAAGAGGGAATACTGTAGTCACAGAACTTCCAAATAAAATGGAAATCAAGTAGATTTCAGGAAAGAAAAAAAAAAATCTAACTATAACCCTTAAAAGGAACCCTGGTTGTATAGTGGATTACGAGCTGGAATGCTAGCCACTAGGTGAACAGTTCGAATCTACCAGTGGTTCCATGGAAGAAAGCTGAGACTTTCCATTCCTGTAAAGATTTACAGCTTCAGAAACCCTATACAGGGTGGCTATGAGTCAAAACTGACTTGGTGGCACACAACCAGCAACCATAACTCTTAAACTAGACTAAACCTTACTCTTGGTCCTATCCCAACTTCTATCCCTAACAAAAGCCCTAATCATAACCATAATGCAAACACGAAACAAAATCCTAGGCCTAGCCAAAATCCTAACCCTAACTTTTTGCTTCTACCCCTTGCCACCCTACCCTCAAAATGAAAAGAAGACGCTGTTTGTAACCAAACATTCCAGGAGACCAGGGCCCACCAGCTACAATTATACACTCCCTGTTTGTGTGTATATATTTAAATGTAACCTCCATGGCCTCATTCCCTTTACTCTGACTAGTCCTGTCTATATGTGTGAGTGTGTGGGCGGGGGGATGGTTCAGACAGTATGTAAGAGAAAACATGGACAATTTCAGTTAGGTTTATGTAGTGTTAGTGGGAACTCAGTCACTTATTCAAAAACAATTTATTAAGTGACGTCTATGTGAGTTCAGCTCTGCAAAGTCAGTTTAAACTGCAAGGTTGGCGGTCCAAACTCACCAGCCACTCCTTGGAAACCCTATACAGGGTTGCTATTAGTTGGAACCAACTTGATGGCACTTAACAACAACATGTGAGCTCTAAGGAGTCCTGGTATGGCACTGTGGGTTAATTCACTGGACTGCAAGGTCATCTTGAACCTCAGGGTTAGTGGTTCAAGCTCATTAGCTGCTGCTCGGAAACCCTATACAAGGTTGCTATGAGTTGGAACTGACTCACTAGCACTTAACAACAACAAAAACACTGTGAGCCCTGGTGTGGAAGGGTAGGGTAAGCTCTGGACTGCAAGCCACAAAGTTGGCAGTTCAACCCATCAGCCACCCTCAGAAACCCTATCCAGGGTTGCTATGAGCTGGAACTGACTTAATGGCACTTAAAAACACTGTGCTACATACTGGAGAGGACGCAGTGAACAAAATAGAAAGAAGTTCAGCAAGGAGCTTACATATTTAGCAGGGGGGAGTCAAACTGGAGGCAAATAAAAAATATACATAAGACATATTATATCAGCTGCTCCTTGGAAACCCTATACAGGGTTGTTATGAGTCAGAATCCACCAGACGGCACTTAATAACAACAGCAATACATTTTGTAGATCCTATCAGATCACATCTTCATTTTCCTTATAGACTTAACTTCACAAGTATGGACAAAACGTGTTCCAATGTTACCACCAACTGTGTGTGTGTGTACTCAAAGAGACAAGATTGGTGCTTCAAACATCCCAGCTGTTCCTCAGAACAAAGATGAGACTGTCTGCTCCCATATAGATTGACAGCCTTGGAAATCCTACAGGGCAGTTTTACTCTGACTTACAGGGCCTCTATGAGTCAGAATTGGCTTGATGGCAGTGAATTTGGGTTTTTTATACATTTGGACAGTGGTAAGAGATATGAAGAAAGCTAATCAAGGCAAAGGAAGCTAGAGTTGGGGTGGATCTCATTTTAAATGAGTGGTCAGGGGTGGGCTCTTTGTGGAGGGGGCACTGGAGAATAGAACTGAACAAAGGGAGAGAATGAGCTGACCAGTAGCTTCTGGGAAAGTTCCAGGCAGAGGAAAGAAGAAAGGACAACTGAGAAAGTATGTGGCATGTTCAAGGAGCAGCCAGAAGATCTGTGAGGCTGGAGAAGAGTCTGAGGGGCAAAGGGTAGGTAGGCAGAGAGAAGTGGGAGGTCATGGGGCACAAGATAGTGCTAAAGAGTTTGGATTTTATTCTAGGAGCAGTGGGAAGTCATTGAAGACTCTTGAGCAAAAGGAGGTCATAAACTGACTTATTTCTTTGGGGATGGAGGGAACTCTGTGTTCTTATTATTATTGGAGAAACACACACTGTGAAGGATATAGAGTGACAAATCTTAAGTATTTAGCTTGATAAGTCTTTACACATGTACACAGCTGTTTAACCACCACCCAGATTAAGGCACAAGACATTTTCACCTCACAGAAATCCCTAATGCCCCTCCCCAAGCAATACTCTCCCCAAAGACAATGATGAATTTATCTGATTTCTTTCACATCATATAATGATGGCTGTGTTAAAACTTCATGTAAACGTTGTTGCTCAATGTATATTTTTGTATCTGACTTCTATCACGAAACATCATTTCTGTGAGATCTGTTACTATCAGCATAAACTACTTATCAACAGTTTGTCTCTTATTGCGGATCAGTACTCAACTCTATGGATGGTCACACCACATGTATTTATCCACTTTCTCATTGAAGGACATTTGGATAGTTTTTGGGTTTGCCTATAATGAACGAAGCTGCCATGAACATCCTTGCACATGTCTTAGAACATTAGTACTTTTCTTGTAGGTGTAACCCCGAGGGTAGAATATCTGGGTCAGAAGGTAGATAAATATTTATCTTTAGTAGACACTACCAAACAGTTTTCTAATATGGTGGCACCATTTAAAAAAATAATCTTGTTTTGTTGTTAAGAGCCATCAAGTCAGTTCCAACTCTTAGCGACCCTGGATAGGGTTTCGGAAGAGCAGCTGGTGGGTTTGAACCATTGACCTTACAGTTAGCAGTCCAGTACTTGTCCTACAGCACCACACCAGGACTCCAAAACAATCCTCTTGAGATATAATTCTCATACCACATAATTCACTCACAAAACGTGGAAACTATGTTTGCGGAGCTGTGTATTCACCATTGCAATCAATTTTAGGAGATTTGCATTACTCAAAAAAGAAATCCTGCAGTCATTAGTTAAGGAGCCCTGTGGTGTAGTGGTTAAGTTCTCAGCTGCTAACTGAAAGGTTAGCAGTTCAAATCCACTTAGTGACTCTATGGGAGTAAGAGCTGGCAATCTGCTTCCATAAATATTGTAGCCTAGCCTAAGACAGGCAGCGTCCCTTAAACAAATAATAAATAAGGGGGAATCTGATGCAGACCGTGCAGACCCGGTCAGGAGTTCAAGTCCCTGTGGGCCCAAGCGTTGCAGACCATCCAAACCATAGGCTCTGAGAATCAGACTTTAGCCACCTAGCAGACATAGCAAACTGTCCCTCATCTGATTATTCAGTTATGCTTGTTAGTAATCGCATACATGAGCCCTGGATATCCACAGATAAATGTTAAAAACCTTCCCTAAAAGCCGAGACTGTAAATTCCAAAAAGGCAAAGTTTCTGCCCCTCCCTCCAACCTCCCCACCCCCCCAAAAAAAAGCTCAAGAAGATAGAGAGAAACACTGTTAACTGATGTTGTATGGAGGGGATTATAATCAATGTAATGAAACAAGTCATATGAATGGTTAAATGTGAAATTGATAATGTGCCCTGTAAACTTTCACTCAATCCACAATAAAAACCTTAAAAAAAATTTTTTTTTTTTAAAAAAGTATTTCTATCCACTTTAGCTTTTTAAAAACACACACAAAAAATATTGTGGCCTAGGAAATTCTACGGAGGCAGTTCTGCTGAGTCAGAATATGAGTAAGAGGGTACTGAGGCTCTCAACAACAACAGTAACAATAACCCCTTAGTGATCACCCCCCCATCCCCCCAATCCTAGGCCATAACTAGTCTGCTTTCTGTCTCTAAGGGCTTGCCCATTCTGGGCATTTCATATTAAGGGAATTATACAATATATGGCCTTTTGTAACTGGCTTCTTTTACTCAGCATAATGTTGTCAAGGTTCGTCCGTGTTGTAGCATGAATCAATACTTCATTTCTTTTGATTGCTGCGTAGTGTTCCATTGTATGGATAGACCACAGTTTGTTTAGCCATCCATCAGTTGATGAATGTGTGGGGTGTTTCCACTTTGGCGGTATTATGAATAATGCTGCTATAAATATTTGTGCCCAAATTATTGTGTGGCTATATGTTTTCATTTCTCTTGGGGCTACACCTAGGAGCGGAATTGCTGGATCTTATAGGAACTCTGTTTAATGGTGATCATGCCAGTTTTACATACTGTGATTTTGATTTTTTAAAGAACCATGGACTACAACAGGTCAAGGGTAGATGCACAGAAACCAGAGAGGAGAAGACCACTGCAGTAAGTTGGACGGAGGTAGTAGTGGTTTAGACCCAGATAGCAGCAGTGTAGGCAAGAAGAAATGGACCAATCCTGAGTCTATTTTGAAGACCAAGACAACAGGATTTTTTGATGGCTTAGATGTAGTGAATTAAAACAAGAAAAAGAAAATGAGCCTTGGAGGAACAGTGAATTGGGAAGAACTTGGATTTAAGGGAGGAAGCTCTCTGTCCTGGACCAGTTCTACCACTATGTAGCTGTGAGTTTCAGCCTCTTGGGTTTCTAGTTTCCCCATCTAGAAAATGGAGAAGCCAAATGAAGTTTCCTTTCTTCTCTTCTCTGTATGCCCCTAGAGTGTTTGGCACATAGTAAGGGCTTAAGAAATAAGGAGTGGTCAAATGAGTGAGTGATATGTTCTCTGGGTTGGTGTTTTTCAGGAGGACTAGACTTCAGCCATGACTGACACTGTGCTCAGCAACAGCTCCAACCGCTGGATGTATTCCAGCGACCGACCCCTTCAATCAAAGTAAGTTTCTGGGTTTTTCTGTGAGTGGCTTGTTTGGGGTCATGGATGGCCTGACCATTCTACACCTAAAGGAGGAAAAAAATTCCTTTCCTGGGATGGGAGAAAAGAAACCTAGTGAGAAATTTGTCATGAAAACTTCTACATTGGTTCTACTGCCTTGCAATTGAGAAATGTTGTTATAAAGTGTTGTCCAGTTAGTTTGGACTCATAGTGAGACTGTGTAGGGTTTCTGGGGAGTGACTGGTGGGTTTGAACCACCTGCTTTATGGTTAGCAGTCTAGTGCTTACCCTATAGTCTAGGAAACCCTATGGCTTCCAAGGGAGGAATGTTGTGGCTATTAAGTGCTGTTGAATCAGTTCTAACTCATAGTAATCCTGTTTATAGAGTTTTCAAGGAGCAACTGGTGGTTTGAACTGCCAAATTTTGCAGTTTGCTTTCGGTTTAGCAGTCCATTGCTTATTCTATAGCACCACACCAGGGCTCCCTAACACAGTTTAATTCTGAGTACCGTGCTCCAAATTAAAAGGGTCCTAAAAGAGCATTGACCAGGTGGTCAACAGACCAGGGTTCTAGTTCTGGTTTGACCTAATTTACTATGTGACCACAGGTGAAGTTCTTTCTCCTTCTGGACCTCAGTTTCTTTATTAGTCAAATAAGAGACTTGGACTAGCTCACAGGCTTCAAACTGGCAGCCCAAAGGCTGATTCTTACTTGCGGAACTGGATTTTTTAATTTATGTTTTTATCTTCATCATTTAAAAATGGCACGATTTTCAATAACAGTCCAGATTTCTGGCTTCTCAATGGAAAATCAAAAGACCTGGCAACACTGAGCAAGCATTTTTCTGTGCCAAGAGTTCAGTATGAACTAAGTATCAGCCATTGTCTTTACAATGGGCATGACTCTTCAATTTTCCGTCCCCACCATTCCCATCTTTCCAATAATCTCATTCACTTGTCTCATGTTTGTTATTAACCCATCCCACTTAATCATCCTTGGTCCTTTAATTGTGGCCTGTGTGGTTTTTTGAGGTCCTGGTGTGGTGCTATAAGATAAGCACTGGACTGCTAACCACAAGATTGGCAGTTCAAACCTATCAGCCACTCTTCAGACACCCTGTATAGGGTTGCTATGAGTCAGAACTGACTCGATGGCACTTAAAATCAACACTGGTTTTTATGTTGAGTAGTATTGGGGAACTAGTTTTGGAATTTAAATTCTGGGTTAAACAGTTAAGGTTATGATCATTTTTGAGAAAAGAATGAATGTCAGAGTCTGGCTATATGCCAATCATTGTGGCTTACTCAGGGAACGTGGACAAGGTTTCAGAATAAATATTTCCCCTTATTGTAGACCAGTGTTCCCCTAACCTTCATCATTTGAGCACTTCTTTCACAGCCCTGGTGGCGCAACAGTCAAACTCTTGGCTGCTAACCGTAAAAGGTCAACAGTTTGAACCCACCAGGTACTCTGTATATAGGAGAAAGGTGTGGCAGTCCAATACCTTAAAGATCACAGCCTTGGGAACCCTATAGGGCAGCAGTTCGACTGCCCTATAGGGTCGCTATGACCCAGAATTAACATGACATTTTATGGGTTTGTTTTGTTTTTAATGAAACATCACTATTACTGTTTTCTTTAAACTGAGTTACTTAAAAGAAAAAAACCATAAACACTTATTTTTACAGGGAAATTTTATATCACAGTGTAAGGAGAAAACCATTCCATGCTTTTCACAAACAAAGCTAATTATTAAAAATAAATATAATTGAAAGGAAAAAACATTATTAAATTCTAGCTACCTACAAGGGGCTTCAAAAAATGTGTGGAAACATGGAATTAAAAGAGAAGTGTTCCATGAACTGTGTGCAGACCCCTTGTACTATGGCTCCCCAAGCTGAGCCTCAGACCTGGTCTCCATTTGTTATAAACTGGGGTCCACAAAGGACAGAGATGTGTTAAAGAGTAATTAGCTCCAAACGGAGACTTTCTCCTGTGGTTATCAGAAGGTTGAAAAGGAGAATGAAAAGGGAATCTTTCTGTCTGTCATTCAATATTCTTTAATGCCCCATTGTTTACTATTTCCTGTTCATTGTTAGATTGTTCTTTCCTCTTTTCTGGAGCTTATTCTGTGACTCTCTAACTTCTTGGGTTGTATTTTTTACCTCATTAATATGTCTCCTTTCTTTTTGAATATCAACAATGAGACATGAATTTCCCACAAAGTACCACTGCAAAACATCCCACAAGTTTCAATATGTAGCATTCGAGTTATTTCTCAGTTGGAGTCCTGGTGTGGCACTGTAGGATAAGCACTGAACTGCTAACCACAGAATCAGTGGTTCAAACCCACCAGCCACTCTTTGGAAACCTTATACAGGGTTGCTGTGAGTCAGAACTGACTCTATGGTACTTAACAGCAATAACAATGCATTTTCAAATTTCCCTATGGTTTCTTCTTTGTCCTAGGATTTATTTAAAGATATATTTTTAAATTTCCAAATATTTGGGGATTCTTTTTATTGTTGTTGGTATTTATTTCTATTGTATTGTGGCCATATACTTTTATTTCTCTTGAGAATACCTAGGCAGGAAATGTCTTAACCAAGTGATATTGTGGTTAGGTGCCATCGAGTCGGTACCAACTCATAGCAACCTCATGCACAACAGAATAAAACACTACCTGGTTCTGTATCAACCTCAAAATCATTGCTATGTTTGAGCCCATTACTTAGTCAAGTAAATGGTAGAGATTTAACTTTTAAAGGGACTTCCAAACTGATTTCCAAATTAATTGCACCATTTTAAATTTCAACCAGAATTGGACGAGAGTTCCAGTTTCTCTACATCCTCACCAACGCGTGGCATTATCTATCCTTTTAATTTTAACCATACTAGTGCATGTAATAGCATTTCATTGTCATTCTAATTTGCATTTTCTAATGACTAATGATGCTAATACTCTTCTCATGTACATTTTGCCATTCATAGAACCTCTTTGGTGCAATGTCTATTCAAATCTCTTTCCTATTTTTTTTTTTATGATTTATTGTGAATTATGTGATAGTATACATGGGAGAACATTAGTTTTACATTCATTCTATCATATATTGTCTCATTGCCATGGTTACAATCCCCTCCATGCAATCCTTCCCCCGTGCCCCCCAGGTCTTCAGCACACAGTCACTCTCCCTCTCTGGATCTAAAGTCTCCAGCTGCTCCATAGCTCCACGTCATCATCTTTGGCTCCATTTCAGGCATCACTGCTTCTCTGGGTATGGTCCCGCTCTCTGCTCTTCTCCCTTGATGGTCCTAGGGACTCTCTTTCCTATTTTAAAATTAAATAATTTATTTTCTTATTTGTGTTACAAATTCTTTATATATTACCAATACAAACCCTTGTTAAATCTACATTTTACAAATATTTTCTTCCTGACTATGACTTGCCTTTTCTTGTTTCATTACATAGTCTTTGAAGGGGAGAAGTTTTTTTTACCTTGTTCAAGTCCATTATATTGATTTTTTTGTTTATTAGTTTTGCAAGGAGCTGTGGTAGCGTAGTGGTTACGAATCAGGCTGCGAACCTTAAGGTCAGCGGTTCAAAATTACCAGCCACTCTGTGGGAGAAAGATGAGGCTTTCTACTCCCGTAAGGATTTACACCCTCGGAAACCCCATACAGGGTCACTATGGGTTGGAAGCGACTCAAAGGCACTTAACAACAACAACAAGTTTTGCAAGGGAGAGGGATCTTGGAAAATTCCTTTACTTTCTATCAATTTCAAGATTTCATTTAAAAATATTTGTTTTAGTTTATCAAGAACCTGGTTTTTCTAGAACTTGGTGTGGCACTGCCGAATAATACACTGAACTGCAAGGTCAGTTTGAGCCATAAAGTCGGTGGTTCAAACCCATCAGCCATTCCTCGGAAACCCTAAACAGAGTCACTATGAGTTGGAACTGACTTGACAGCATTTAACAACAACAGTTATATATAGGTGAAGAATATAGAGTCTACCCATACTCTCCAAAGCAAAAGCCTTCTTTCTGTTTACTATTTCTATCTAAAAGGAGCTCTGGTAGCATAGTGGTTACAAGTCAGGCTGCTAACCTCAGGGTGAGTAGTTTGAAACTACCAGTGGTTGCATGGGAGAAAGATGAGGCTTTCTGCTCCAGTAAAGATTTACAGCCTTGAAAACCCTATACAGGGTCACTATGAGCCTTGAAAACCCATATAGGGTCACTATGAGTCGGGATCGACTCCACGGCACATAACTATTTTTATCTAAAATGTCCTCCAGTTGTATGAGTTTTACGGGTGTTTTTTATTTCTTTTATAATCAGAGGGCTTTACTCTCCCTTCATCTCTTTATTATGGATTTGTTCACTAAAATGAAAGTCCTGGCATGGTGCTGTAGGAAAAACACTAATCTGTTAACCACAAGGTCAGAAGTTCAAGCCCACCAGCCACTCCTCTGAAACTCTATCCTGGGTCACTATGAGTCAGAAACCACTCAAGGGCACTTAAAAACAACAAAAATTAGTATTTTTTTGAGCTCCCATTCACTCTTGAATTTTACAGTTTTGAAGATACTGCCTAAGTATGTGGTTTCCTTTATCAAAAATAAACTCCTGGCTTCTAAAGCCCTTCCCATGATGTCCTCCTGGAACCAAATTTATCTTGCAGAGAATATTCCTTCAGCAGAAAAATGTGTCTCTGTAAGATAAACAGTTGCCTGAAGGGTGGATTGGGGGAGGGGGATATTTATTTTATTTATGAAATGTCAGTTAATTAAAATCACATCCATCAGAGTTGACTTTAGTAGATATGAAGTCAAACAAATTGACTTAGAATTAAATTAAAATTATTCAAATCGTCTGGATGCCGTTTCATTACAGTGCTCCTGGGCACCTGTGAAATGTCTTGGCATTCTGGCTGCATGGAGATTGGTTTCATTGCTACTGTACTTTCTTCTGATATTAAAATGATTTCCCAATAAGTGCTAATGTGTGAATTATAGTCCTCCCACATGCTGCAGTGGTGGGGTATCCATGCAGACACTTCTAATGTCTTCCTCTAGTCACTGAAGGAATCTGCTCTTAATTAGGAGTCTTGGTGTGGTACTGTGGGTTACTGCGCTGGACTGCCAGGTTGATTTGAACCTCAAGGCCAGCAGTTGAAGTTCACTAGCTGCTCCTCAGAACCCCTATGTAGGGTTGCTATGAGTCAAAACTGACTCAAAGGCACTTAACAACAATAACTCTTGATTAACTGCTGCCTAGTCAGATACACAGTGTCCTGGTGTGGCACTATGGGTTAATGTGTCAGACTATAAAGCTGTTTGAACAGCAAGGTCGGCGGTTCAAAGTCACCATCTACTCCTTGGAAACCCTATATAGGGTCTCCATGGGTTGGAACCAACTCGATAGCACTTCACAACAACAATAAGAGTCAGATACACATGAGCCTTGGTGTGGCACTGTAGATAAGCACTAGACTGCTAACCACAAAGTCAGCAGTTCAAACCCACCAGCCTTAGAAACCCTATGCTGTTGTTGTTGTTGTTGTTAGGTGCCATCAAGTTGATTCTAACTCATAGCGACCCAATGCACAACAGAAAAAAACACTACCCAGTCTTGGACCATCCTCACAATTGGGGTGCTTGAGCCCATTGCTGCTGCCGCTGAGCCTACGCATCTTGTTGGGAGTCTATACAGGGTCGCTATGAGTCTTAACCAACTCAACTGCACACAACAACAGCCAGATACCCTTACTGCTTTAGTGATGTTCAAATGTCTGCCTCCCTCACTTCCTTGAATCTAATAATTATGTTTGGAACTAGCAAGGAAATATGAAAAAGGTGAATCCTCCTGCTTCTTGCTTACTAGTTAGGGGAGGTGGCTTAGCTCCACAAGGGGAACCCATGAAAGGAAATGCTGGTCTTAGACAGTTGGTATTTCTAGATTGCTTTCAAGTCTATGAGCCAGAGAGTACCTACCAGCGATGGGAGGTAGAAACTGAGGCACCAAGAGAAGGCATAGGGTGCCTACGGTTATACACCTCCTAAACAGAGATGCTGGTTTCCTTTGTAGAACGGAAGGACTGAGTGCCCCCATTTTGGGAAACATTAGTTCTACTTTGGGATATCCCGGTTACTGTTAAAGGCTCATTGTCTTGTGTCCATGTGCTTCTACCCCCAGTGTTTGACTACTAGAAACCAAGACTGATGAAGGTCAGTCATATTGTAACTAAGTGATTCCTGGTAGTGACCCAAAGGTCATTATTCAAATACATTAATAATCAGTTAATAGATTGATCTGGTCAATTTTATCAAAGCTGTCAATCTGATAATCCTACAATGAAACAGACTCATTTTGTTGTTGTTGTTAAGTGCCGTCAAGTCAGTTCTACCTCATAGTCAGCCTGTACAGTGTTTCTGAGGAGCAGCTGGTGGGTTTGAACTGCCACCCTTGAGGTTTGCAGTCGAATGCTGATTCTACAGCACCACACCAGGAATCATTTTAGATCTACTGAAATGACATCATGATGAATGGGGGAAAATTGGAAGCAGACTGTTGTAATTTGAACTATGTGGTTATTGCATCCAAATGACATGAGTATTATTATCATAATTTTTTGCTAACTTTATTCATTTTTCTCACCCGCCTCAATTTTTTTGCCTTCAGTGATAAAGAACAGTGAGTATTCTATGATGCTTTTATTTTTCTACATGCCTTATTTTATCTCTTTTCTGATCTGTGTGGCTTGTCCCTAAAAAGAGTTGGTTAAACAAGGGATTAGCAAAGTTAAATATCTAACCAATTCCAAATGATTTTTTAAAAATACATGCCGATCTCAAGAAAAGACAAATATGGAATTAAAAAGAAAAACAAAACAAAAAAATCTGATAAAATGATTAAATGTCTAAACTTCAGTTCTGATTAGTAATTTGTGGGATTTCAGCAAGACCAGTGTGTGATCTTGTTTATGCAGCATTTTGCTGGGGAACACTGTTCTTTGATAAAGAGCATGTTAGCTCAAATAACTGCCACTGCTAATCAATGCTGAAGATGAACAGAACTTCGGCAATGTCCTGAACTGTTATACACAGTCTCCTTCACGTAATCAGAGGCCAATCTGGTGTCCCAATGAAATGCCTTCCACCCCATCTTTTTCACAACATTGGCACTTCAAATTGGATTCATTTCCTAAATATGCATGACAGATTAAATGCTCCGACCAATAAATGAGATGTAAATTGCAAAATCAGTCGGTCTTCCTGTTGCATGCACACTTTCAACACTGCCCCCTCCCCACAGTGGGGTAAGTACCGCAGAGCCCCAGGTGGAGCACTGGGTTAGGGAGGCTCAGGTCTGAGTCTTCACCATCAATATGGCCTTGAGCAATGCCTTCATTTCTTTGAGCCCTGGCTCTCTCATTTGTTCAGTGGGCATGATAACCCCTGTCCTTCCTCCCTCACAGGGTTGTGGTGGGAGCAAATGAGACTCACAGGTTTGTAAACTGTAAAGTGCCAAGCGAAATCAGGTGCACATGTAGGTGACAACTTTGTCTTATTTATTAGTTAGCAATTTCATAATTTGGAATCCAAATGACTACTTCAGGCCCAGAATCTTCTACAGGTTTACTGAACCCTGATAAACATGTAACGAGATGGCCTGGAGGAGCATGGTGGCTCTGTAGTACAAGCACTGCATTGGGAACCACAAGGTCAGCAGTTCAAACCTACCAGCTGCTCCAAGGGAGAAAGATGAGGTTTTCCACTTCTGCAAAGATTTATAGCCTCAGAAACTCTATACAGCACTATGTGTTGGAAGGGAATCAGTGGCACTAAATAACAACAACAGATGGCTTGGAGAAACTCTTCTCCCTGTTCTGTGCCTCGGTTTCTCTATCTGTCAAATGGGAATTTTGAACAAGTTGACTGCTAAAAAGTATGTGAATACTCTACAAGCTCTGTTGTTGACTAGTAAGACCCTTTTGATGACTATTGTGAATGTATTACTCAGACATGCCAGAGAGAGACAGTGAGGTGATGCCCGATTAGAAGTATGAGCATCACAAGAGAGCAGTTTGGGACTCCAGGGCATCCTGATGTTCTTAGAGACTCCCTGAGTGTTGAAGGTTGAAGTAGACTACATGTCCATCTTTCTTTCCTCTCTCCCTCCTTCCCACCTTTTTTGTTGTTGGTGTTATATTGATAAATAAACATTTACTGAGTGCCAGGTGTGTACTAGGCAGTGTGCTAAGTACCAAGGAAGACAGGGATAGCTGAAAGATGAAGTAGAAGAAAACCAGGAGAGGGTGTGTTGAATGAGAGCTATAAACAAATCACCAGCTTGTCACTAACAAATATACTCCAGTATGTTTGTAGCTTTGATAGAATCACACTGAGTTATGAGAGCACAAAGGCAGGCATGGAGTCCAGAATTGGAGGACTTTCTGGAAGAAGTGACATGGAAGAGACCAGAAGTTCTAGTAGAGGGAATAGCACATGCAAAGTGCAAGTGTGAGAAAGCACAGAATGGAATTCTGTCTGACTGCAGAAGTTAACAGGAACCTGGGGGTATGTGCAGGAACCCCAGCACCCTTTGTGTACCCCTTTAATCTGGTTGAGATGAATGTCACCCCAAAAGGCCTTGACACCAGCTGGGCACATGTGAAATGTTTGGTGGTATGACTGTCCCTCCCTGCCTCAGTGTGTTTCCTTCAGGATGTATGAAAACCTCTTTCACTGAGTGGGCTGTACAGAGACTTCCTGCTGACACCTGCCTATGCTGGCATCCTGGGGGAAGAGAGGAGGGTGGGGAAGAAGAAAGGCCAGAAAAAGTTTTCATTTTCTGCACACTGCTGCTGTTTAATGCTCCAGAGCCTCTGGGCCCCAAAAGCACTTCCATCATCCCACTCCTTTGGGGAATTCTAATTTATTAATAGAGACATCTGGTGGGGTATTTATTATATGACTATTGTGTGCATGAAATGAAGAATCAAGGTGGGAGGCAGGAAGGAGGTCGCGGTCTGCCCTTGCAGTTTTTTATGGAGACACACCTGTGAGGGGTTTCCATCTGCTGTTGGGACTCATTTCCTTTTGCCTTTGCGAGGTGGAGGGGAGGGGGGAGGGCGGGGAGGGCACTGTGATGCTGACTTTAGTGGGAAGGTGCCATCTCACCCTCTCAAGAGTGCCTATTCAGGTAGCTTCAGTTAGCAGAGGAAGTGTGTCGAGAAGATGGAGTCCCTGGTCATACCCTCTCGACACGTGTCTTGGGAATTCCTTTCACTCTTCTGATCCTCAGATACCTGGAAAATAAGCAGGTCCCCTAGGGTAAGTTTTAGGCTTCTTTGTCAGCAACAAATTTTTGTATAACATTTCATTCAGAAGCGAATAAAGATACGTAAATAGGCTGGATAAAGATAGAAGAAACAATTTTTTAAAATGTTTTATAAAAAAAATATAAGACAGATAAAAGTAGAGCTGGATAAAGACAGTAGAAACATTTAAAAGATGAAAACATTGAAAATATCATGATGAACTTGAACTTCATGGAGTTGTAATTTAAAATAATACCAAACTGTAAAATAAATGTACAGGGTCTAGTAAGCTTTCCTTTTTTTTTTTTTTTTTTCTGTGGTGAATACTGTACTTAGTAGTTTGGGCTGTGTAATAAGCCATATTAAAACTCAGTGGCTTAGAATAAGTTATTTATTCTCAGGGATGTGGGCTTGGCTCTGCTGATCTTGGCTGGACTTGCTTATACAGCCAAGGATTGACTGATCTAAGATGGTCTTGGCTAGGGTGACTCAGCTCGGCTCCACATTGTCTGTCATCCTCTAACAGGCTAGGCTGGGCAAGGTCTCACCATGGTAGCAGAGGTGGAAGAGAGGAACCAGACACACACTGGCACAACATCACTTCCCTACATTGTCTTAGCCAAAGCAATTCACAAGTTCAAACGAGATTCAAAGGACAGGGAAATAGACACTAACTATTGCGTAGTGGTTACGAATCGGGCTGCGAACCTTAAGGTCAGCGGTTCGAAACTACCAGCCGCTCCGCGGGAGAAAGATGAGGCTTTCTACTCCCGTAAAGATTTACACCCTCGAAAACCCTGTACAGGGTCGCTATGGGTCGGAACCGACTCAACAGCACTTAACAACAACAACATTTGGTGAAAGGAATGTCAAAGTCACAAGGAAAAGAGAAGAGAAGGGTGAAGGATTAGGGCCACAATGGCAATAAATTGCCCTCATCCCTTTATTGAAATATCAAATAGTGAATCCAAAGTTCTATATTGTCTCAAGTTCACCAAATGACTCTAAGGGACACTCAAGTTTGGAGAGCACTGGTCTACATCCCAGGTTAGCCCATAGCCTGGAGATATTTTAAACTTTGGAATCAGTGCCCCAATGTGGTTAGCATTTTTTCCCCCAAATAAAGGAGTTTTGGCTCTAGGGAAGACACTAAAATAGCCTCAAGAATGATAACAGGTGTTTCATCTAAGGGGCATAGAGCCAGCTTATCTCTTCCTTACAGTGCCCCCACTCCCTCTACCTCAAAGCTGCCTCCAAACATTTTATCCCGTGCATGAGGCATGGCAAGTAACTCTTTGTAGCTACGCTAGCTACAGGCAGACCCTACAGAGACCCAATGTCATCATCATCAAGGGGAAATACAGTAGTTCCCATTCCCATCCACAATCAGCTTTCTTCTTCTTGTTGTTGAAAATATACACAACAAAACATATACCAATGCAACAATTTCTACATGTACAACTCAGGGACACTGATTACATTCTTTAAGTTGTGCAAATATTCTCTCATTTTCCAAATAATTCCTCCTCCATTCACCTAGACTCACTATGCCCTAAGCTTTCTAAGGACTCCTGGTGTCTGTAATTTACTGATCTACTGTGGACCTCTATTGAAGCCCAGTTTAAAAAATGCTTGAAAGCAACAGTCAGAAACTCCTGAGATTTGCACAGGTAGTCAGCATCATCTCAGTCCAGGAGCCCAGGCAGGTGGTGGTGGGTCTGGGCCAGCTCACAGATGAAGTCTTAGAGGGAAAATTGTGAGATTGAACCAGTGGCAGTTCCAAGCACAGGACCCAAGATTGGCTTTGCTACTTTAAGCTGTGTGACCCTTTGTCAAGTGATTAACCTCTCTGAGCCTTGGTATTCTAGACAGGAGATTAACACCTAGTTCATAGGATATTGTTAGAATTCAATGTGACAATGCATGTAAACTCTATGACATAAAGCTTAACTCTACCTGACAGATGAAAAATCAGAGTTCAGAAAGATGAAGTACTTTTCCCAAAGTCACACAGCTCCAGGAGTTGAGCCCAGGCCTGTTGGAAATCAACATTATCCCTTCCCCCATTTCATCACCATATTGCATCCTAGTGCCTTGAATAGGTCTGAGTTCAGAGTCCCCAAGCTGGGAAAGAAAATCTGGGACTGCAGGAAGAAAACTGGCCCAGGACGGGTATTTCATTTTTTTCCACATTGCTTCAGTTCAAATCAGGTTAGGCTGCCTGGAAATAGTCATTTCATACTCATTTTATCTTCTGCACCACTGAACAGCTAAGTCAACTAAATTCATCTGTGTGCAAATGGACAGGGAATTGAATTCAGACACTTTCCATCACTGTGGCATTGGAGGCATCTCTAAATGTTCAGAGAGATTTCTGATTTTACAATATCAAATACCAGTTGATGGTTTAGGCTGCACATTTTGTTTGATTCCATTTTGGTCCCCTGCCCCCTTCCTCCCCAGGGTTAATGACTCACACTCTGCCTCACTCCTGTTAAAACATCCCATTCATTCATTCAACAAACATTGATTGAGTGCCCACTCTTTGTGCACCTCCATTAGATTATCTTCTGAATTTTCACCATTGCAAAGACTTGAGACATGCACGTACACCAAAGTGTTTAATCACTATATTATTAAGAATATGCAAACTAATCTTTTTTGAGAACCTATCTGCATGGTCAGCCTTATGAGCTCTCTGAGGCCATTACTATATGATGAGCAAGTTAAGTAAGGCTCAGAGACACTAAGTAATTTTCCTAAGGTAACACATCCAGCCAGGGCACAGCCAAGAAAGGAATCAAGACTGTGACTCCAAAGCCCACTCCCTGTACTACTCTCTTAGGTTAATTGCATCTTCATAGGAGCCAAGGGAATGGTTTTCCAATTATCTAATTGTAGACAGCTGCCATGTCTGCTTAGGAAGATGATCTACCTTGCCAGCTGCTAGTTAGTAAGAATTATTCTGGTAAACTCCAGTTCTCACCTGGGAAGGCAGCTTCAAGAAATTTTGCAGCCTGAGCTGACGTCATAGGGCCCTCCCAAAGCTCCCAGTACATAATAGATCTTCAGTTCATTGATTAGAGTCCTTCATCCCTCACTAAAGGTAGGGCATTTCTTAGATTAAGAAGATGGTCATAGCAGTAAGAGTTACCTACCATTTACTGGGTCCTTGCTATGTAGTAGGTACTTTGCAGCCATTTTCATATTCTATCCTCCAATGTCTCTCCAGTGTCAATCCTATTAATAGTCCCACTGAAAATATGAAGAAATGGAAGTTCAGAGAGGCATAAGACCTCTGTATACACTGCTACAAAATGACAGATTAAGGATTTCAATCATTAACCATGTCAACGAAGGCTCAGGTATGCACATAGTAGCTCCTCTGGTCAGTTTCTGGATTGGACATGATGCTCTGAGTAACTTGTTCAAGAAAGGAGTGATTCTTTAAAAAGATCCAAATGCTGGACCCTAGGTTTAAGGACATGGGGCTAAAATTCAGAACCTAGAGATGCTGGACAAAGGAGCCAGTGTCCTGTCACAAGGAGCAATTTTCAGATTCCCCTTGATCACATGCTCCCCAGACCCTGAGAGACCCAGACAGAAGCTTTGGTTTGAGAAACCAAACCGATCTTGTTTCCCTCTGTTTGCTTTTGGAATGAAAGCATGAAAATCTGCAGGAGGCTTCTGAGTCCCTACTGAGACCAATCGGTGACATTTTCAAACACTGGATGAGCTGTTTGTCAACAGCATGGTTTGGAGCTGAGGATGGGGGAAGGGTTTGGAGCAGTGCCAGCAGCTTCCAGCAGGCCTTCTGCTCATCCCTAGATGGAGGAAGGTGATCCCATGCCCTTGGAAACATCCTACCCATGTTTCTGGAGCACTATCATGTCCAAGAGTATGTCTTTCCTATGCACATTGCCCCAGCGAGTTGCGAGGCATTGGCATGAGGTCTGGGCCGGATGACAATGTCTATGACTAGATTATGAACTGGAGAAGCATGGTCTTGGAAGAGTCTCCACTGGATACTTGGCCCAGAGTCTCAACCATGCTCAGTTTTCATCACTGAGCTCCTAAATAAAAGCAAGACCTTAATCGGGAAGGATCAGAAGAGCAATCAAGGAAGAAAAATAGGGAAGAGGGAAGGAAGAAGGAAGATAATTAAGACCTCTATTTCCAGAAAACTAAAGAGACCTGGGAGGCAAGTGAATTAGGTTGTGACCAAGATTTCTCCCCTCCATGACGGTCTGCTCTTCTGGAATGATCCATATGCAGATCTTCATTATGCAGAAGTCTGTCGTATCCTTTTTAAAAAATGATGGGAAGGAGCCTCAGGCTGACAGCTATTAGTACACCAGAAGGAAGACCTTTTCAATGACATGGACCTTTTCAATGGCATGGACTTGTTATGAGAGATTGAGGCCTCCATCAAAAGGAGCATTAAACCTGGTCAGAAACCTGTGAGACTCTGAGATGTGCCCCGACACACATGATCCCTTGAGTGTGGGTGGGACTTGAGACTTGATTCTAACTTAAAGAATATGGTCACTCTTGTTATAACAGTATGTTATATAAGACTTTCTTAGCATAGGGCTGCTAGAGACTCTCCTTGTGAGCTTCATCAAATAAGTGGTACATGTGATGATGTTGGCAAATTCCACTTAGTTGTAACTGAGGGTGGCCTCAGCTTGCAAAAAACAAAACAAAATGAAAAAACCCCCACAAAACCAAAAACAGGCCCCTTCCATACAGCTGTAAGGAACTGAGTTTCACCAACAACTTGAATGTGATTTTAAGCAGATTATTCACCAGGCCTAACTCCAGATGAGAGAAGGCAGGCTAACTGACACCTTGACCACAGTCCTGTGAGACCAGTTAAACTGTGCCCAGATTCCTGCCCATAGATTCTGAGATAATAAATGTGTGTTGCTTTAAACTGCTAAATTTGGGATAATTTGTTATGCAACAAGTAAAGAATAAGTACAGATGTTTTGTGCTACTCACAGTATCCTCCAGTTGGACTGGTATTTGGAGGTAACTAATGATAAAATTTCACAATATCAATGACTTTTTCAACAACATAAAGGACAACTATACATGTGGACTTCATCAAATGGAATATACAGAAATTAAATAAACTATATTTGTGGGAAGAGACACGGAGAAGCTCAACATTATCAGCCAAAACTGTGGAACAGTTGGCCAGGGGCCAACTGTGGAACAGACTCATATACTAGTTCAGATTGACACTGAAGAAAATTAAAACTAGTCTACAAGAATCACAATATAACCTTGTGTATATCCCACCTGAATTTAGAGACCATCTCACGAACAGATTTGATGCATTGAACACTAATAACTGAAAGTCAGATGAGTTGTAGGATGACATCAAGAACATCATACATGAAAAAAAGCAAAAGATCATTACAAAGACAGAAAAGAAAGAAAAGACCAAAGTAAGATGTCAGAAGAGACTCTAAACACATAGAAGCTAAAGCAAGTGGATGAAATGTAAAAGAACTAAACAGAAAATTTCAAAGGACAGCTTGAAGACAAAGTCAAATATTACAATGAAATGTGCAAAGACTTGGAGTTAGAAAACCAAAAGGGAAGGACATGTTCAGTACTTCTCACTGAAGAAAAAAATTCAAGTCCTGAATTGCAATATGAAAGGATTCCGTGGTGTTGTGGGTTAATGCTCTGGACTTTGAACTGCAAGGTTGATGGTTCAAGCTCACCAGCTGCTCCTAAGAAACCCTATATAGAGTCACTACAGGTCAAAACCGACTTTACAGCACTTAATAACAATAACAACAACAATGGGTAAAATACTGAACTATGCAGGAAGCATCAAAAGAAGATGGGAATCGTAGGTGCAGCTGCAACTGGCGAGCCGAGCGGGGCGAGTGGAGCCGAGCATCCAACCCGCGCGGCGTTGCCGGTTTAAGCGCAGTGCGGGGCTGCGGCCGAGGGCGGCAGTAGTGAAACCAGCGCTGCGCTCCAGCCCCCTTTTCCCTCCTTGGTTTTTCTGGGCTCCTGAGAGTAAATTGGCTCCAGGTACAGCGCAGGACGCCTCTCCCCACTCCGCGGAATGCTAAGTGTGACGAGGGGGGCAGAGGGAATCATGGAGAGAAGGATTCACCTGGACCTGAGGAACCGGACCCTGGAGGCTGTTCGAGAACTTGTCCTAGACAACTGCGGATCAAATGATGGAAAAATTGAGGGTTTAACAGCTGAATTTGTGAATTTAGAGTTCCTCAGTTTAATAAATGTAGGCTTGATTTCAGTTTCGAATCTCCCCAAACTGCCAAAATTGAAAAAAACTTGAGTTTAGTGACAATAGAATCTTTGGAGATCTGGATGTGTTAGCGGAAAAACTTCCAAACCTTACATATCTAAACTTAAGTGGAAATAAACTGAAAGATATCAGCACCTTGGAACCTTTGAAAAAATTGGAATGCCTGAAAAGCCTGGATCTGTTTAACTGTGAGGTTACCAACTTGAATGATTACCGAGAGAGTGTATTCAAACTCCTTCCTCAGCTGATCTACCTTGATGGCTATGACCCAGAGAACCAACCAGGAAGCCCCTGACTCAGATGTTGAGGTGGACGGTGAGGATGAGGATGAAGATTTTTATTTCGAAGAGGAGGAAGATGAAGACGAACCCAGTGTGGAGGAAGAAGAATTTGGCCTTGATGGAGAATTTGATGAAGATGAAGAAGATGAGGATGAAGATGAAGAGGAGGGGAAAGAAAGCAGAAAAGGTGAAAAGAGGAAGCGAGAAACAGATGATGAAGAAGATGATTAAGATCCCAAATAACCTTCAAAAAAAGAACTGTTCAGTATTGGTTGGACTGCTCGTGTATTTGGCAGCTGTTTAAAAAAAAAAAAAGTAGCTGTGATACAAACCCCAGGACACCCACCCACCCAAAGAGCCAAAGAATAGTTTCTGTGAGATTCCACCTTCTTCTATTTAGTCCCTCTTGGAAATCCACCACCAAGCTTGGGGATCTCACCCCAACAAAATTGTGTTTGTTAGGTTTCCGTGTAAGACTTGCTGTAGCGTGGATAGCTGTGATCAGTGAGTCTTAACCATTTGTGGCTACCAGTTATGCTGAGGTTGTAACAGCATTTTTACTTTCTGTACAACAAAGAAGCTTTGTAAATAAAATCTTAACATTAAAAAAAAAAAAAAGATGGAAAGAGTACTATATCAAAAAGAATTGTTCAAAGTTCAACCATTTTGAGAAGTAGTATATAATCAAGTATATAATCAAGAACTGATAGTATTAAAAGAAGACGTTCAACCAATGGTATTGATGGGAGAACTGAACTCATTGGTGATAAGGCCCCTAGAATTGATGGAATACCAATTAAAATGTTTTAACAAACTGAGACAGTGCTGGAAGCACTTACTAAGCTATGCCAAAAAATTTGGAAGACAACTACCTGGCCAGCCAACTAGAAGAAATCCATATTTGTGTCCATTGCAAAGGAAAGGCGATCCACCAGAATGCAGAAATTATCAAACATCATTAATATTACCTGCATGTAAAATTTCAGAAGAGGACATGGAACAAAGGCTATCATTGCTGATATCAGATGGATCTTGGCCAAAAGCATAAAATACCAGAAGATGTATACTTGTGTTTTTTTGACAATGCAAAGGCATTCATCTGTGTGGATCATAACAAACGATGGATGACATTGTAAAGAATGGGAATTCCAGAACACTTAATTGTGCTCATGTGGAACCTTTACATAGACCAAGAGTCAGTTGTTTGAACAGAGCTAGAGGACTCTGAATGGTTTAAAATTTAACAAAGATGTGTGTCAGACTTGTATCCTTTCACCATATTTATTTAATCTGTATGCTGAGTAAATCTGGGAAACTGGATTCTATGAAGAATACGGCCATCAGGATTGGAGGAAGACGCTTTAACAACCACTGATATACAAATGACACAACCTTACTTGCTGAAAGTAAAGAGGACTTAAAGTGCTTACTGATGAAGATCAAAGAATACAGCCTTAGCATGAATTACACCTCAATGTAAAGAAAACAAAAATCTTCAAAACTGGACCAATAAACAACATCATGGTAAGGAAGAAATGTTGAAGTTGTGAAGGATTTCATTTTACTTGAATCCACAATCAATATTCCTGGAAGCAGCTGTCAAGACATCAAACAATCTTTTGCATTGGGCACATCTGTTGAAAAAGATCTCTTTAAAGTGGAAGAACAATATCACTTTAAGGACTAAGGTAGGCCTGACCCAAGCCATGATATTTTTAATCATCTCATTTGTTGTTGTTGTTATGTGCCTTGGAGTCGGTTCTGACCCATAGAGCCCTGTACAGGGTTTCCGAGGCTGTAAATCTTTACGGGAGCAGAAAGTCTCCTCTTTCTCCCGCGAAGCAGCTGGTAGTTTCGAACTGCTGACCTTAAGGTTCACAGTCAATTCGTAACCACTACGCTACCAGAGCTCCTTATATACATGTTAAATCTGGACAATGGGTAAGGAAGATCACAGAAGAAATTTGAATTATGGTGTTAGCAAAGAATATGTAAATTCCCATGGACTGTCAGAAGAACAAACAAATTGTCTTGAAAGAAGTACAACCAAAACGCTCCTTAGAGGGGAGGCTGGTGAGATTTTGTCTCACATACTTTAGACATGTTATCAGGAGGCACCAGTCCCTAGAAAAGGGTATCATGCTCAGTAGAGGGCCAGTCAAAAAAAGAAAGACACTCAATGAGATGGATTAACACAGGGTCAGCAACAATGGACTCAAACATAACAATTGTGAGAATGGCGAAGGATTAGGCAATGTTTTGTTCTACTGTGCATAGGGTTGTGCTGTGAGTTGGAAAAAACTCTATGGTACCTAACAACAACAACAAAAAAAAACTGTATAGCAAATCACCCCAAACTTCATGGTTTAAGATTACAAACTCATTGATAATCTCTCACAGTTTCTGTTAGTAGGAATTTGAGTGCAGTTTGGCTGGGAAACTCTGGCACAGTGTTACTCATATAGTTGCAGTCCTATGTTAGCTGGGGGCTACAGCCATCTATCCAGCTATATAGCTGGTAAGTTAGTGCTGGCTGAGGGGCCTCAGTTCCTTTCCACATGGACCTCCCCACATCGAGTATCCTTACAACATGGTAGCTGACTTCCACTAAAGCAAGCAATCCAAGAGACCAAAGTAGAAACTACAAGACCTAGGCTTGGAAGTCACACAAGGGACCACTCCAGATTCAGTATTGGGAAGAAGACAACACAAGATTGTGAGTACCAGCAAGCAAGATCCCTTGAGAACCATCACTGAAACTGGTGATGCTAGGGTGCTTTCCCCCTCACCCTCCCAAGCTTGCTGCCTACTCCGTCAATTCTAGGCCTTGGCAAAGACCATTCTCTCTGCCAGATATAATCTCTTCCTCTCCCATCCCCTGTCAGCTCCAGCTTACCTTTCAAGTCTTAACACAGGGACCAGCGCTGGCTTTGTGGGGTCAGTGGTTTGGTGGTTATGTACTGTAGAGTCGTTTCCAACTCATAGTGACCCTGTATAGGGTTTCTGAGGCTGTAAATCATTTTGGGAGCAGAAAGCCTCATTTTTCTCCTGCGGAACCACTGGTAGTTTCGAACTGCTGACCATGAACTTAGCCCAACTCGTAACCACTATGATACCAGAGCTCCTTTTGTGTGTGGGGCCAGATATATATATATATAGTTTTATGAGGGAAGTCTTTCAAAGATGAATAAAACAAAAGTATTTTGCTTTTCCAAAGGTTGTAAATAACACAACGACTAGTGGATCCTTCCCAAGGCCTTGAAAGGTGCCCGTGTAAAAAGCATGGCCCTGAGGTGTATGCTTCACAGCAAGACTTCTCCAGTCTCAACTTTGATGTCACTTCCACAGGGAGCTCCCTGACCCCAGTAACAAATTCACTGCTTCTGTCTTCCCCTGTGACACACAATTAGGAGTTTGACATTCTTTTTCATAACAAGGGACTATGCCTTATTCAGAAATGTTTTTTTATGTGTTCACTCTGTGCCAGACACTGTACTAAATGTTATGAGTATAGCAGTGAATCAGATTCAAATAAAGTTCCTTGGAATCTACATTCTGGTGTAGGGAGAGAAGCAATAAGTAGATAAACAAGAACACAAGAAGGATCATTTCAGCTAGTGAAGAAAGTGGAGCTGGGTAACAGGAGGCCAAGGAAGGCTGTTCTGAGGAGCTGAGATCTGAGAGATGAGGAGAAACAGTCTGGGAGTCCTGAGGGGATATGTGTTCTTGACTGAGGGAACAGCAAGTGCAAAGGTCCTGAGGCAAAACCAAGGTTTGGTTGTACAAGGAAAAGCAGGAAGCCAGGAGGGGTTGAGTACAGTGATGATGAGGAGGAAGGGGATGATGAGAACAGAGAGGTAAGCAAATCCTGTAGGAACTTACAGAATAGGCAAGACCATTTATGTTTACTTTTTTTATTCAAGTAAAATTCACATAACATAGAATTCACCATTTTAAAGAGCACAGTTCCATGGCATTTGACACATTCTCAATGTTCCATGACCATTACCTTTTTGTAATTCCAGGTTTTATTTAAGTCAGTAAGAAGCCATTGGAGGTTCTGAGCAGGGAGCTCTGAGTGTGTTTAGCGATGGTTCACCCCACAGTCCTCTGTTCTCACTACCCCCCAGCAAGGCACATTGTGCTTCCTTAGGCCATACCCTCCTTTCTCCCCTTTTCACAAGATTTATCCCAAGACTCTCACCCCTTTCCCTCTCAAACTCTTTCTTCTTTGCTCTTCAGAACAAACCAGCTAAGACTGGAGGATGCCAGAAGAACGGAGAGATAGGAGCAAGAAAGGGCTTTTAATTTCCATCATTGAGTGTCAAAAGGCAATTTCATGCCTGCTGACGAGATTAGGGCAGTGCAAGTAATAGAGTCTGGCAGCTAATGGGGTACTGGCTCCTGAGGATTTGTAGCTCCAGCTTCTTTTCCTAACAGAAACAAGAATTTCTAGTGGCTTTTAACCCTGCCTTCCACTCATAGCTGCTGCACTTCAGTGCCCTGTGGCATGG
Source organism: Chrysochloris asiatica (assembly GCF_000296735.1). Classification (NCBI taxonomy): domain Eukaryota; kingdom Metazoa; phylum Chordata; class Mammalia; order Afrosoricida; family Chrysochloridae; genus Chrysochloris; species Chrysochloris asiatica. The sequence continues at coordinate 4,234,825 of NW_006408660.1, forward strand.
ATCGTGTGATTAGTGAAGATGACAACAATTTGCCAGAGACCACAGAGTTAACTCTGCATTCAGCATCCTCTGCTTCTGTGGTCTGTCGCTGGAGCCATGCAGGGCTAGCATTCAGTTCTGTATGTACTGTGGTGGAAAACGTGTGCTGATCACCCAGGTCTGAATCCCAGCCATGGGACCTAGGACAAGTGGCCCAATGTCTCTGTAAAGGTACACAGTAGGGACATTGTGAGGCGTGAACAAGGTTGTGCAGGCACATAGTAGGTGTGGTGTGAGGACTGAGGAGGTAAAGTGGGCACATGATAGGGTTGTTATGAGAATTGAATGAAGTCACACAGACACACCATAGTATCAGCGCAGTATGGGGACTGAATGAGATAAGTTGAGCACATGGTAAGCACTGTGTAAGGAACGAATCAGGAAATGGCATAAAAGTGTGGATATTGTGAGGACTGAAGGAGGTAAACAGGCATATATTTGAGTGGGTAGAGTGGGTGTAGCAATGGTTTGTGGACAGAATGAGGTGTGATATGACCTGGTAGGCATGGTGTAAGGACTGAATGAGGTCACACAGGCACACAGAAGGCCTGGTGTGAGGACTGACTGAGGTAAAGTGGGCACCCAGCAGGCATAGTGTGACGCGTGAATGACGTAAAGTGCACACACAGAAGGCCTGGTGTGACTGAACGAGGTCCTGGGGGCACATGGTAGGCACATTGTAAGGACTGAACACAAGTACACAACAACACAAGTATGCAGTAGAAATGGTGTGAGGACCATATGAGGTAACGTGGGCATATAGCAGAAACAGTAGGAAGACTGAATAAGGTAATGCTAGCACACCGTAGGCATTATGTTAAGATTTGCTATAAAGTGAAAAGGTCAAGAGGATTATGAGGTAGAACTCAATGCTATAGGAACTGTTGAGGCTGTAAATCTTGATTATTGTTGTTATTAAGTGCCATTAGAGTGACCCTGGATTCATAGTGACCTTATGCATACCAGAAGGAAACACTGCCTGGTACTGCACCAGCCTCACAATTGTTGGTAAACTTCAGTCCATTGCTGCTATCACTGGGTCAGGCCATCTCTTTGTGGGGTCTTTCTCTTTTTTTGTTGACCCTCCATTTTATCAAACATAATGTCTTTCTGCAGGGACTGATCCCTCCTGATAATATATCCATATCTGAAGTATGAGAGATGAAGTCTGGCCATCCTGGCTTCTAAGGAGCATTCTGAATGTACTTCTTCCAACACAGATTTGTTTGTTCTTATGACAGACCCTGATACTTTCAATATTTTTCTCTAACACCGTAACTCAAATGCATCAATTTTTGTTCAGTCTTCCTTATTCATTGTCTAGTTTTCACATGCATATGAGATTATTGAAAATACCATGACTTACGTCAGGTGCACCTTAGTCTTCAAACTGACATCTTTGCTCTTGAACACTTTAAAGAAGTCTTGTGCAGCAGATTTGTCTAACATAATACATCTTAATTCCTATGTAAAATCAAGTGAGTTTTATAAAACTACTTGGCAACTAGCTTGAATGTCTGAAAAACATTGTATGGTTCACACATAATGTCCTCTGTCAGACAGGTGTTGAGGTCAACCTGAGATCCAGAACTTTAAATCCCCCACCGAAAATTGTTTCCACTCCAGTTATAGAAGTCTACCATTCTGTATTCTCTTTCTGAGAACACCATCACCCTCCAGATCCCCAGATTCTACAAATGTCACTTATGTATTGTATATTGAACACTAAGCACTTAATAAAAATAATCTCACCAAAACCTGTGAGAGAGATTCACATGTCCCACTGTACAGATGATCAAACTGGGGCTCTGAGAGATATGACTCTTTTGCCCAGTCTCCCAGCCAGTGAATTTCTCAGCAGGGCTTTGAACTGCAGATCATGTGTCTTATCAATACTTTATACTGCCCAACCTCACACTTCTCCAAATTGCTTTTTAGGCTCCAGGCAGGCTGGTCCATCCACTCCAGTGGCCAGCCTGACCGGCAGAAGAAGCAGGAAGAGCTGACAGATGAGGAGAAGGAAATCATCAACAGGGTAATCGCTAGAGCTGAGAAGATGGAAGAGATGGAACAGGAGCGAATTGGGTGAGGCTTGACACTTCCCATTCATTTCAAGAGTCACTAGGGGACGAGGGCCAGGACCCAGGGTCCTTGTCAGGAGCTGTGATGCTGGTGTGCTGGGTAGGAAAGCCCTGCCTTTGGGATTTGTCATCTGTAGTTTTTTCAGGTCAGCCACCCAGAAAGAACTGGACTCCTAGTCCCAGGAAGTAGGAGAGCTGAAAAAGGAGAATAGGGAAGAGAGGAGAGAGTGGAATGCAAATTGTCTAGGCAAGGGACTTTATTGCTGAAATGGCTTGAAGAAGGGTAAGGGAACCATCTTCTGAAGGGGAAATGGAAGCTTATCTCTGGAGGATGAGCAGAAGGTGTCATAGTCAAGTACAGCTTCCTAGAGGTGTGTTCCAGAAATACTGACCTTGTAAATGCCAGATGCACAGCTGAAGGTGAGGTAAGGAGGAGAGAGAACTGCATATAAAAGAGAGCTTGTTTGAAATTAATTCTATAAACATGTGGGAGAAGAAACCCATAAAAGGTGGGCAATATGTAAGTGAGGCAGCAGATGTTAATCTAGGGGATCTGGGCCCAATGAGACTGAGGTTTCATCCAGCTCCCTACTTGCTTGCTGTGGCTCTTGGGTGCATCACTTCATCTCCTGGAGCCTCAGTTTGCTCCCTGGTAAAGGGGACAATAACAGTAATCATCCCACAGAGTTGTTGTAAGGATTTGGTGAAATGATGACTGTATTGGCAAAAAGTGTTTCCGAAATGGTAGGAAGAAGGAAGAAAGTGGGGCTCAGAGGGCAGAGAAGATGAATAAATGCTATCATAAAGCTATGTTATGTGTAGGTAAGAGCATAATACAATCAAGCAAAAACTGTGATGGAGAGAACAGCAGATATATGTGGGTGAGCTTAAAAGGGGGGTGGGAAAAGTGTGAATGGTGATCAGAATGGAAGGAGCTGAGAGGAGAGAGACTAGGAGAAAAGATAATTCCAATAACTGATTGGAATACCTTAAAGGGGGCTAGAAGTTGACCAGTGAAAGAGGCTTCCTGTGGAGCCTCTGCATTGCATAAGACCCTAGGTGGAATCCTGAACCCCATCCAGAATCTTCTGAGGTAAGTGTGTCTGGGGGGCTCATGGCACAGTAGAAACTTGGTCTGGTTCCCTAGCCAGCAGCAGTATATGCTGGTAAACTGTCAGCTGGTCATTGGGGTGGTCCTCGCAGGCTGTGATCTCAAGCTGGAAATGAGAGGAAGTACTAGGACCTCCATCCCCAGGTCCTTTCCACAAGGGGTAGCCTTTACCACCTGTTTACACCTGGTGTAGGCACTGGGTGTCTGCTTATCTCCCTCCATACACACATACTCAACTGGGGCGAAGTGTCTCCGGAGGAAAGTAATGCTATGAAAGAACAGGATGTGGGCACCTCTGATTTGAGCTTCTGCAGTTAATTTCATGATGGGCAAGCAGGAGACATCAGAGGTGCTATTGACAATTGACAAATCTCTGTCATAGGCCATGTCAGCTTGGGCTCGACACTGTCACTTCCTCAGACACTGGGAGATATCTTGAGGGCTTGCTTATAGGGTTGAGTTCTTATTTTACTGCTTAAAAGTGTGGAAATTTCCAGACTGAAGGGTGTGACTCTGTGTGTATCTGTGTGTGTACATAGTCACTTCACACAAGAATGGGCCTCAAGCCTTGTAGGAGGGGGAGTATAGATTTTAAAGGGAAAAGCTTGGTTTTTGGAAGCAAGAACTCCCCTCACATTTTGCATACGGCCCACTACCAGCTGACATCTTTCACAATTGACACATTTATTGTACGTCTCTCCCACCACCACTAGATGATAAGATCCCTGAGGGCAAGAGGTTTTTCCTGTTTTGTTCACTGTTGTACCCACTTACTACCACTTAACTTCTGGCAATAAAATGTTTATTGAATGAATGACTGAACAGCATAGCCAACAATGATGCCCCCTCCGCCCACCACTCTTCCATTCCACATCTTTTGTTGCCAAGAGACTGGAGAGTTTAGAATCTTATTGTCCAGAGCCCAAATTCCCAGAGAAGAAATTGATTGGCTGGCATATGTCAGGTGCTATCCCTCATTCAATCAGCTGTAGCTATGGGTGTCAGACCATGATATACAAACACTGTTGCCTCTGAGGGTCAAGTTAAAGGGGCCTCTGAATGGGGAAAAGCTCAGCTTGAATGTTCTGGACCAGGGTAGATGGTGTACCTGACTTGTCTTCCATGTCCTTCCAAATTCCCTAGATTCACCTGGTGGCATGGTGAATAGCATAATGGATTAGATCTGGAGTCCCAAAGTCAGACAGAGCTCTACTCAAATTTCAGTTCTGCCATTTGCTACCTGTGAGGTCTTAGGTAAGCCACTTTAACCTCTCCAAACCTCAGTTTCCACATTTGCAGAATGAGGATAGCATTCGTACATATGTCTTCGTGATGTTTAATTAGTGTGCCAAGGATCATTGTGGCACCTGACACAGAACAAATACCCAAGAAATGGTAGCAATTACTTAACGATGAGCTTGCTGAGGAAGCTGTGGTTGACATTGGCCAAGGCCTTTGTTCTAGAATTATAGCCTACCATTCCTACTTGGCAAGCCCTTGAATTTCAGCTACCCCTGGCTTCTCCTGGAGACTTGAGTGGCTTCCAGGGAAGCCTGGCCAAATCTTTGGTGACTGAATGTACCTTTGCTGCATGGTGTATTTTCTGCCTGATTTCCCCCAGAGGGGAAGGTGCAGGGAAGGATTCTAGCCATGGCTGTTTCCTTACACTCTCCAGCAGCCAGACCTCGCTAGCAGCATCGCCAGAGGCAAACTCAATTCTATTTGTGTTTTATAAGCTCTAACCTGGCCTAATTCCTGTTCTACCCACACTTCTCTGGGAGGAAATCACAGGGGAGCCAGTTGAAAGGGAAGCCAAACATCCTAACAGGGGTGAGGAGAGTTTGGAGTGCCATCTGGGGTTCCCCCTTCAAGACCTAGGGCTGTCCATGAATGAGCATTTGGGAGCTCAGTTGCCCCACCTATCAAATGAGACGGATCAGCCTGATTCTCAGGATCATTCCAGCTTAACCCTACAGTATTTGGAGTGTCAGGAGAAGGACCCCATGCCTTGCTATGTTGTCTGTACCTATCAAAGCAAATATTGTTGTTGTTAGGTATACAACCCCATATATAACAGGATAAAATGGTGTGTGGTCCTGTGCCATCCTCACATCAGCTCTGAGAGACTGAATTGCCTTCTCTGTAGCCTAAATGAAAGTCATCCAGGATAGGTGTGATATCTTCATAATTAATACACATGATAAATGATTTCTATAAAGGGTACCACTGATGAACGCTTACTGTGTGCCAACAGTTTTATATGGATTAGCTCATGAGATACTCCTTTCAGCCTGATGAAGCACATTATTATTCTTATCCCCATTTTGCTTGTGAGGAAACTAAGGTTTAGGAGGCCTAGGTCACATGCACAAGATTCCATTGAGTCAAGATGCATGAGTCTGGCTGGCTGACTCTCTGGATTATTCTCTTAACTATTAGATGTGTTGCTCCTGAAGGTCTGTCCCTGGCTGAAATGCTAGGCTCTTGGAGAACCTAGAAAAAAAAATTTTTTTCACATCAGTTTTTTTTAAAAAAATTTTTACTTTTGAACATTTACAAAGCAAATAAGTTGTCCATTCAACAATTATTATAATTTCGTTTCATGTCGTTACAATCCCCACAATATAACATCATTTATCCCACATTCTACCTGTATTTCCTGTTGCCATTCCTCCTTCTTTCCTAACCTTTCTGAACTTTGTCCATGGGCAAGTGTTGCCCTTTTGATCTCAAGTGATTGATTATTCTAAGGAAAGTGTACCTCCCTAGTATTTTAGTTCCCCTCCTAGACCTGTCTATTGTTTGGCTGGTTACTAAGCCACGGACAAAGTTCTAGTCCTAAACAGTAATTAAGGAAGGGCCAGTCCTAGAGGGTGAGTAAGGGCCATAGTCTCAGGGGTTCCTTGAATCTCTATCTAACCCAGGAGTGAGGAACCTTTTTCCTGCCAAGGGCCATTTGGATAGTTATAGCATCCGTGGCCCATACAAGAGTATCAGCTTAAAAATTAGCCTGCTGTGTTTGGATGACTGGAACTGCAGTTGCTGGGCCAGACTAAATGATTTAGGTTCAAGCTCACCAACTGCTCCTCAGAAACTCTATACAGGATGGCTATGGACTCGATGGCATAACAACAATAACATACAACCTGCAGGCTGGATGTTCCCCACCCCTGATCTAACCAATAAGCTTGGTCTTTCTTTTTTATTATTTTGACTTTTGTTTCACAGTTTTCTTCCATTCCATCCAGCACCTTCAAAAGTGATCCCTTTCAGGAAATGTGAATAGGTCTCTCGTGATACAATAGTGAATAATTGTTATCAGGACTGATTGTGAGGGCTGGAAATGTAAAGGTAGATGTTTTGCAGCAAGGAGGGGAGTGATTGACTTTTCAGTCTAAGAGTGGAGGTCCCTGGGACCATCAAGGGAGAAGAGCAGAGAGTGGGACCCTACCTAGAGAAACAGTGATGCCTGAGATGGAGGCAGAGTCGTTGATGACGTGGAGAGATGGAGCAGCTGGGGACTTTAGATCCAGAGAGGGAGAGGGGCTGTGTGCTGAAGACTGGGGGGCAGGCTTGTATACCCTTTGGTTGGTTGATGATGCATGGAGGGGATTGTAGTCATGGCAATGAAATGATATAGGATAGGATGAGTGTAAAACTAATGTTCTCCCATGTAAACTATCACATAATTCACAATAAAACATTAAAAAAAAAAAAAAAAGTCATCCCTTTCAGCTAAGCAATTGGCATTGGTAGCCAGGCATCATCAAATTCATCTGGTCTCAGGGTCATGGAAGCTGAGGTTCATGTGGTCCATTAGTCCATTGGGTTAATGGATTCCATACTCCTATGATTTTCTTCACTCTTCTTTGCTCTGGACAAGGAGAGACCAATAGTTGTGTCTTAGCTAGGCACATGAGCTTTTAAAACTCCAGTTCCTACTCACTGAAGTAGAATTTAAAACATAGTCTCTGTGGACTTTCTTATGCCAGCTGACCCTGGTATCCTCCTAGACTATGGCCTTGAATCCTTGAGGCCCAGTCAGTCAGTCTCTTAAGTTATTTGCTATACCTAAAAAGTTTTCATAATTTTGTCCTCTTTCTGCTCTATGATATTCATGGATATACGAGGGGGCTTCAAAAAGTTCATGGAAAAATTCCATTATCTTTCATTCCCATTTTGCCACAACCTTTTTGAACCCCCCTAGTATTTGCATCATGTTGTTAGGTGCCATCGAGTTGGTTCTGACTCTTAGCAACTGTATGTGCAACAGAAGGAAACACTACCTTGTATGTTCTCATCCTCACAATCGTTCCTAGGTTTGAGCCCATTGCTGCAGCTACTATGACAGTCCATCTCATTGTGGTCTTCCTCTTTTTGGCTAAACCTCTACTTTACTTAGCCTGTTGTCCTTCTAAATGGACTGGCCCCTCTTGATAACATATCCAAAGAATGTGAAAGGAGTCTCACCATCCTAGCTTCTAAGGAACATTATGTCTGTACTTTTTCCAACACAGATTTGTTCACTCCTCTGGCAGTCCCTGGTATACTCAACATAGGTACATTCTTATGTAGACATATCCTCTGTCAAACCTATATATTTCCATAGGTATAGTTCCATTCCCCTTCTCTCACCTATTTAGCTTGTGTGTCTATCTATGTATGTAGAGGATCGTGTATATAGTAGTATTTACCTTTGTTGCCTTTAATTCTTGTACTCCTCCTACTGTCTTCCTTTGCCTTCATTTTTTGCCAATCCCCCCCTTATTATATATTGCCTTACCCTTCACCCAAGTTAATATCTGCCTACCCTCTAGTTAGTAATTTGCCTTCCCCTCCCACCCCTGGTATCCATCAAAGAATGTATCTTTTAGTGTGAAAACCTTTTCTTGACTTTTTGTAACACTGTCCTTTTTGTAACTCGTCCGTTTGCAATGGCCTTATTTCTCTCAGCATAATGTCCTTCAGGCTTGTCCATATTATGAGGTATTTTTCAGATTCATTATGATTCGTTAGCACCACATAATAGACCATTATGTATTTGTACCAGTACATTTAGCAGAACAAAAAATTGACTGTCCCAACTACATCAGACTTTCTCAGTTTGTTTGCAAGACAGACAACTAATTGTTTCAGACAACTAGGTTGTTTCAGTTATCTATTTCCATATAACAAGATGCCCCAAACTTCATGACTTAAATCATTATTTCATGATTTTGTGGGTTAAGAATTCAGGCAGGGCTCAGCTGGGTGGTTTTTCTGCTTCAAGGGTTATTGACTGCAGTCACTCACTCTACTACATTCAACTCATCTTCAGGCTGGACTGGACATTCCAAGGAAGCTTGACTCTCATGTCTGGTACCTCAGTGTTGTCCAGTGTTGTCTGGTACCTCTCTTTGACTCCTTGCCATCTTTCCTTATTCAGTAGTCTAGCCTGAGCTCCTTTGCAGGGTAGCTGATTCCCAGGAGAGCAAAAGTCGAAGCTGCCGCATCTGGAACCATAATGATGAGCCTTGTATCACTTCTGATGGGGAAGGGAAATAGATCCCATCTTCTGATGGGAACAATGACATGTTCGTGCAGGGAGGGAAGGCAGTGATGGTGATCATCTTTGGAAACTTACCACATTATGCAAAAGGTGGTGGTAGTGTGCCATCAAGTCAGTTCCAACTTACAGTGACCCTGTATAGGGTTTCCAAGGCTATAAATCTTTACAGGAGCAGAAAGCTTCATCTTTTCCTGTGGACCTGCTGGTGTTTTCGAACTGCTAACCTTGTGGTTAGTAGCCCAACGTGTGACTCACTATGCTACCAGGCCTCCTTCTGCCAAAATGAGAATTTAATCAATGAATTCATAGTTGACCATCTAATTCCAAGAGAGGTGAGTTCCTCATCCTGTGTCAGAAAAGATAGCCATGCTATGCCTCTCTGGTTTTTATAGCTCCTCTTAGTCTTAATTCCACATCCTCATGGAAGGGATACCTATTGGCTAGATCTGACTGGGTCCCTACCCCTTATCCAATCAGCTGTCACCAGAGGTGCCAAGCTATACAAACAATGGCTTCGGAGCATGCAATGGATCTTTGTGAGTTGTACAGACCCTCATAGGTTGTCCTCAGCATTTACAGAGCCTAGTTAAGTCTAGAATTCAACATTTGCCTCAGAAAATGTATGCTTCTATTGGTTTTGGTCTTCCCCACTGGTAGGTCTTCTGAATCCTCATTCTGTTTCTTTCTGTCCAGATGCTCAGCATCACAAGGCCATTTCAAAGTCATTTGCTTATGTATCCTGCCTGCAAGGGGTCAGGCAGCCAGGTGCTTTCATCATTCTAGGTCAGTTCCCCAAGAGATGGGTCCAAAAAAGTAATTAAGATTTTGTCATTAACCTTAGTGTCCAGATGCTGTGATGGAGGAGGAAATCAGAGAGACACGGGGGGTGGGGGTGGGGGTGGGGCTGCTATTGACAGAGTCTGTTGTGTTCCTATCACAACCACCATCCCATCTTGGTTCCTCCATCCCCACCTCTTTTGGCACAGAATTTTCCCAAAATCTGGACTGAGAGGAAAGTGAGTAGTAATACTTGGAACTTGTGATATTGAATTTAGTAGGCATCATTCCTACAGGTTGACAAGTTGACACTAAGCTAGATCTTTAATAATCTCTTCTTTCTAAAAGAGGGCTTTTCTTTTTAACTTGGAATCCTGGGTGTTCTGTGGATAAGGTTTAGGGATTTAGAGGTATCTTCATATAGTCAACACATTTATGTATATGTCTGCACATTTTTTGAGAAAAAAATATTTATAGCTTTCATCCGATCTTGTCAGGACTGAATGATCCTCCAGTGTTAAGAACTATTGAGTCATATGTCAGTTTTCCTAGGGGTTGGGCCAATATTTTCTAGTGTCCATCCACCATTAATACTTTATGGAATATTCATACAAGATGAAAATGAATATTTTCTTAAGTATGTATTTAGCTTGGTGCCTGACATAAAGGAGAAAACTAATCAAACAGATCTTGTGGTCCAATGCATTATCCAGCAGCATCACACCAGGTGTCTTAGTATCATTCCTATTTTATAGATGAGGAAACTAAAGCACAGGGACATTAAACAATGAGTGAATCTGTAATCAAACTGACTAAGCCCCTCATTGAATCACTTTAACCTCACAGATGCCCCTGTTCTCATCAGTAAAATGGTGATGTGGATCAAGTCTCTCTAGCCCACAGGTTCTCAACCTTGGCATTGTTTTGACACATTGATTCTTTTTTTTTTTTTTTTGACCAGTATAATTCTATTTTATTGGTGTTCCCTGGTTAACAGTCTCTTTGCAAAATGGATCATGTGTTGACATAACATGCATGATGCAACATATCTGGACTTCTACAACAAAGCTCACTCCCCAAGAGATCAATTTGGTAAACATGAAAAGAAAATTTTCTCTAGAGGAAGCAGTATTTACAGAACCAACTTTTCAGAAAGGCTAAAGGACATAATATCTCATCTTGGATATGCTTCTTACATATTCTTGCCTAACAATTCAATATACCAACAATGTATTTTAAGTATTGACACATTGATTCTTTGTTGGAGGATATTTCCTAACTCTCTAGCCTCAGGAAATATCAGTTGCACCACCCAGTTTTGACAACAAAAAATGTTTCTAGACATTGCCAAATTATTTCTTTTGAGAGCCACTGCTCTAGGCCTTCTTTTGGGTGATTCACAAAGGGAAGAAGAATGAAACAGAATTTTCTTTCAACCATACTCAACTTCTAGAGAAGTGATAACAGGCCACTCGTCCAGAGTACCACATGCCAGCACTGTGTTGTCACTGTCACATAGACTAACTCTCAGCAGTCTACCTGCTCCCACTTACCAACTCTCTCATTATCCGACTTTACACATTTTATGACAATAGGACAAATCTACTCTCTGACTATTTGGGGCATTAACAATGTATATCTGGCAGTAACAAATACTGAGGTGCAAGGGGAGAATAACATTGGCTGTGAAGGTTAAGGTTATGTGTCAACTTGCCTGCGCCATGATTTTCAGTGGTTTGGCACTGAAAATGATGCAGTCTTCCTACATTTTATGATCTGATGTGCTCCTCCTCCATTTTTGCATAATGCCAATTTTCCCATAATGACCCAGTCTTTGGAACCTAAGTGAGAAGTTGTTGCTAAGTGCCATCCCTGTCTAGGGTTTCCGAGGAATGACTGGTGGGTTTGAACCTCCAATTTTGCGGTTCAAACAGATCTTGTGGTCCAATGCATTATCCAGCAGCATCACACCAGGTGTCTTAGTATCATTCCTATTTTACAGATGAGGAAACTAAAGCACAGGGACATTAAACAACTTCCCCAGGGTCACACCACTAATAAATGGTAGAACTGGGACTGTGGACACAACCAGACTGGGTTTGGATTGCCATGTACTGGGCTGTTGTTATGTACCATTGAGTTGATGTCTCCTCAAAGCAACCCAATAGAATTGAGTACAACTGATACACAGAGTTTCCCAGCCTGTAATCTTTGCAAAGAGAGCTCTAGTAGCATAGTGGTTACGAATCAGCCTGTGAACCGCAAGTCAGCAGTTCAAAATTACCAGCTGTTCCGTGGGAGAAAGATGAGGCTTTCTGCTCCTGTAAAGATTTACAGCCTCAGAAACCCTGTACAGGGTTGCTATGAGTTGGAACCAACTCCACGGCACTTAACAACAACAACAGCAATCTTTATGCGAGCAGATCTATTCTCCCACTGAGAAGCTGGTGGATTTGAACTGCTGATCTTGTGATTAGCAGTACGGTGCTTATCCTACAGTGCCACCAGCACTCCTTCTCACTGTTCTTGAAACTTTCAAATATGTTATATTTCATTTAATCATCATAATGTCTTACTGACAAAAGAAACTGTTATTTCTGCTTACAGCCGAGAAAACTGAAGCTCAGAGAGGTTAAGACACTTGCCCAGGCACACAGCCTTTCTGTAGCCAAATCAGGCTTCGAACACAAATATGTCTTTCCACTTTGCCCCATTTCTTTTTGGGAGTGTAAGTGGGAAAGGCAAGTCACAAATGGCTCCAACGATTTAGAAAAGCCAATAATTAACAGTGCATCTCAGATGTTCAGCTTGGTTGGCTGGTTCAGCCTCCCACACTTCTTCCATCAATGGGACAGTTCATTCTTCTCCAACATAATGACCCTTGTCCTCTGTGGGCCTCAGTATGACATTCTTTTAACTCTGTTTTTCTGAGACAAGAAAGGACAGGCAGAGGTGTTAGAGCCCTGACAATAAGCACTGAAATGAAGCAAAAATGTCACTCTTCTCAAGAGGATAACAACCTCTGGAAAGCTGAACTAAGCTTCCTGTTCCATCTCAGTTCCCTTAAGCAAGCGACTTCCCCTCTGAATGCCTCAGTTTTCCCATCTGTAAAATGGTAATGAATAATGCAACCGATTTCTTGGACTGTGGTGGATTAGGGGAAACAATACCTAGAAAGTGTTTACATCACTACACTTGGCATAAGTAGTGATCATAAACAATAACTGTTATTGTTACTGGCTCATCAATGGCCCAACTCCTTGCCCAGTGTTGACTGGACTGGACCAGCTGAACCCTCTAGCTATCTTGCTCCAACTTGAATCAGTTATGATCCCCCAGCCAAAGCGCTGAGTCCCAGGCAGGAGTCCCACTCACCAATCCATCTAGGAGAAAGATTGGAATCATCTGTGACTTCCAGGTGGTGACAGTTAGTCACTAATGACTGTGAGAATTAATGAGTCTGAAACGCCTGGCTTCCTGATGGATCAGCTCAGTCATTTAAGGACAGACTCCTGAGAGACCCCAGCACTAGAGCCTCAGTCCCGGCCTCTGTCAGAGCAGCTATTTCTCTGCTCACAGCAGATGGTCCAATCTTGACTTTAGAAAGCACCAAGTTTAATAAACTCAACTGAAGTCTCCCTGCTCCCCATGCCCCAAGTTGGCAATTAGAGTGAAGCAAAGAGCAGTAGAAGAATAGAATCGGTGATTGTGTGTGTGCACAAGAGAGAGACACACAGAGAGACCACCTGGCGTCCACTCTCCCACCTTGCTGGTTTTAACGAATCATTGTGTGTGTAATCATAGTCAACCACTGCTTCTAAAGACAGCTTCTCCACTTCCATCCTATCATTTGGTGGAACCCCAGCTATATCATTTCTCCCCTGATGTAGGATGTGGCACGTGAGCCTATCACACCTTGGCAGACAGTGTTCTCCTCGGGCTCTGTGGCATGCTGCATTAAGCCCACTTCCTGGAGCAATTTTCTATACATTAGCCTTCTCTTCCACATTCATTAAGACCCTGCAAAAATGCTGGTTTGGAAGCTCAGAAAGTGGTTGCCTGAATGCTTCTGAAGCCAATTTGGACTTTCTGGGCTTGACAAACAAGCAATGGGAGGCCCCCTACTTGGTTTATTTCAACAGCAATCAGTTGAGACTGGATGTGTGGGGCTGTGTGTGTGAAGGAGTTTTCCTGTGTGCTGATTGTGATCATGCACCTGGATGTGTGTTTGCAGCAGGTGTGTCTTTATGTGAGTATGTGTGACTACCCGTGTGTGCTGTTAAAGATGGACACATGAGCCTTATCCATTTCTAGTGGCTGCAGCCCCTTTGAAAGCCCATGGATCTCACCGGCAGGTTGTAGCATCCTAGTTACAAAGAAACGCTGTGAGTACAGGGAGCTGTAAACGTCACACATTTCTAGGAGAAATAATTAGCAACAATCATTCTGAAGTAGTTACCAGGTTTCAGGCATTTTGTAAACATGTTCTCATTTGACATTCCCAACAATCCTAGGATGTAAGGACTTAGTTTTCCCGAATTTACAGATTTTTAAATAGGCACAGTAAAGTTAAGTAACTTTCTTGGGGCACAGAACTAAAAAGTGGCTAAGCCCCGGTTTGGTCCCAGGCAACCTCACTCCAAAATTGGTTTCTAGTCATTGCATCCTAACTGCTGCTATGTCTGAATTCTATGTGTGTGTGTGTGTTCATGAGTGCATGTGTGCATGTAAATGAGTGTGGGTTTGGAGTCCACACGTTCCTAGGCACGAGTGTGAGCAGCTGGAGAAGGTGACTAGAACCTCGCAGAGTCCAAAGCTTGATTTGTCTAACATCTACAGCCAGGTAGGTAGGAATGACAGAAACCTTGCTCTGGAGAGAAAAGCTAAAATCTGACTCAGACTCAGAATCTAAATCTGAGTCTGGTGCACATAGAACCTGGGTGGCAGATAGGCCGAATAATGCTCCACCCCCAAAATGGCTACACCCTAATATACAAAACCTGGAAATGTTACCTTCCATAGCAACAGGAAGGAGCCCTAACAGTGTTGCGGTTGCCTTGGGTTGCAGTTAGAATCTACCAACTGCTACATGGGAGAAAGATGAGGCTTTCTGCTCCTGTAAAGATTTACAGGCTCAGAAACCCTATACAGAGTTACTATGAGTCAGAACTGACTCCACAGCACACAACTACCTCCCTCACAACCAGCATTAAAACAAGGATCTTGCAGATGTGATTCAGTTAAAGAACTTGAGAAGTGATTACCTTGTGTTATTTGATTGATCCAGTGCCATCTTAGGGTCTTTGTAAGAGAGGCAGGAGGTCAGAGTGAAGTGAGGTTGGATGGAGGAAGGAACCCTGAACCAAGGGATACAGGCAGCTTTTAGAAGCTGGATGAGGCAAAGGAATGACTTCTTGCCACAACTTTCATTTTAACCTAATGAAACCTGTGTCTGACTTCTGACCTCTGGAAATACGTCTGCAGTGCTTTAAGCCACTGGCTGAGTCTGTGATAACTTGTCTAACAGTGGGAACTCATACAAGTGCAACACCTTAGACACTGCCAGTATGTGGTAGCATTTCATGGCGGTTCCTTCCAGTGCACCTTTTTCCCATCACTGAGTCAGACCTAGTCTTGAGGGCCCAAAGAACATGATGCAGCCCACAGTGTAGATGAAGTCTGGAGTCCTGCCCGCCTCCTACCTGAAGCTGCTGCAGCATCTGAAACACCCACTGCTCTGAGACTCCCAGGGCTTCATTCACATGTTCATGTGGGTGGACTCTGCTGAAAGTCCTTAAATGCCACCCCATTAATCTCAGATTAAAGGCCTGATCTCAGCTCTCCAGCCTCACCTCCTTCTGCTCAGCACACCAGCCACACTGACCGCATCTTAAGTCCTTCACACATGCTGTTCCCTCTCTGTGCAGTGCACTTCCCTCTCCTCTCTACTGGGTCAACTCCTGCTGACCCTCAGGTCTTAGCTCCATGGCCACTTCTCTGATAACCATTCCTAACTAGCCATGTCCCTCTGACAGGAGTTCTCATACCTGCACATATTAGTTCTTCAGAGTATTTATTGTGAGTATATTTATGATTCCTGGGTGATTATTTAAATAATAACTGAATCCCTCATTAGCATGTCAGGACCTTGTGTGCTTTATTTACCATTGGATTCTCATTGTCTACTTGGCACATAGTAGGTATTCCACAAATCTTTGTCACAAGAATAAACAGTCTATCTGCATCTGTTTGGTTCAACCAAATAGGGAATCTGCTTGTCATCAGCTTCAGAGTTTATTCCTTGGCGTCCACTGGAGGGGAGATAGCCCTTCTGGGACTTCAGTGAGCATTCTGGGAAGTGGGAGGTACCCTTCCAACTCCTCTTAGTAACCCGAAGCTCCCAGCCTGGTGATGGAAGTGTGAGTAGTAGTGGTAAAGTTAATCAGGCCTGTAAAGACATAACTAGAGTGACAACCACGTAAAGGGTCCAGCTAATTGGGCCATTAATGTGGGGGGACCAGAGACATTAGCCAGGCAAACAACACCAGGGCTGCTGGTACACAAGTGTCTCTTCTCCATTGATGCTCCCATTGGGTCCAAAGAGAAAGGAAATCTCAAGGATTCAACCTCAGGACTGGAAAGTCCCCTGAATATTCCCTAAAAGATGAACCTTACTCCTCATTTTAAAGTCTGGGAAAGGGGCACCCAGAGAGCAGTGGTTTCTCAAAGCTATGAACCTAGTACGAAGTAGGATTCCAACTCGAGCCTTCACTTTTGGCCTAATGTGTTCTCTAGCTTCGAAAATGTGCCTGCTTCTCTACTATAAGGGCTACTGTTGTGAGTTGTCGAGTCCATTCCGACTCACAGTTACCCTTTAGGATAGAGTAAAACTCTGCCACAGGGTTTCCGAAGCTGTCATTTTTATGAGAGTAGATTACCTGGTCTTTTTTCCTAGGGAGCCTTTGGTGGGTCCCAACCACCAGCCTTTTAGTTAGCAGCTAAGCACTTAACCATTGTACCACCAGGGCTCCTTAATATAAAGGTGTTTTTGTTGTTAAGTACCATCGAGTCGATTCTGATTCTTAATGACCCTGTATAAGGTTTCTGAGTAGCAGCTG
Source organism: Chrysochloris asiatica (assembly GCF_000296735.1). Taxonomy (NCBI): domain Eukaryota; kingdom Metazoa; phylum Chordata; class Mammalia; order Afrosoricida; family Chrysochloridae; genus Chrysochloris; species Chrysochloris asiatica. Next base: position 4,251,499 of record NW_006408660.1, read on the forward strand.
GTGACTTTGAACCACCTACCTTCCAATTCAAACCAACATTACAGTCTAGTACTTATCCTACAGCAGCAAACCAGGACGCCAAATATAAAGGTAATGCATGTTATTTGTAGAAAGTTAAAATATGGACGAGTCCAACTAATTGAGTGCTTCATGTGGAGGGGTCCAGACACAGTGTGGTTGTTAAGTGCCATTGTGTCAATTACAACTCATAGAGACCCTGTTTCTGAGAAGCAGCTGGTAGATTTGAACCACCAGTGTTCATCCTACAGTACTACACCAGGAGCCTCAGAGACAGTAGAAGAAGGAAATAAAAATTACCCATAATACCATGATCTGGTGATAATCTCGAAACATTTTGGCATTTCCTTCTTGATGTTTTTGTCCAGAACACCCAATGAAGGTATTTAAAGGAGCATGCTCCAGATCCAAACTCATACCCTGAAGATGAAGTGTGTTCTAGGATTTTTTTTTTACCCCCACTTAACATAGTAAAAGGAACCTTGGTGGCACAGTGGTTAAGCACTTGGTTGCTAATTGATAAATTTCTCCCCTTCTAAGGAGCTCTGGTAGCATAGTGGTGACAAATTGGGCCGAGAACCGCAAGGTCAGCAGTTCAAAACTACCAGCTGTTCCGCAGGAGAAAAATGAGGCGTTCTGCTCCCGTAAAGATTTACATCCTCGGAAACCCTGTAGAGGGTCGCTATGGGTCGGAACCGACTCCACGGCACATAACAACAGCAGCAAAGGAGAAGGAGGTGGCAGTAGCTTTCCATAAAGATGACAGCCTTGGAAACCCTCTGGGGAAGTTCTACTCCTTCCTGTTGGGTTGCTCTGAGTCAGAACCAACATGACAATGAATTTAACATAATAAGGAAAGCATTTTACCAGGTGACACGCAAACCCAGTTTCCAGTAATACTGTGTTGGATTCTTATCCCACATGATACTTTCTTGTCAACCCTTTCTCCCTGACTGCAGTGTTTCTCAAAATGTGGCCAGGGGTCAGCACCATCAAAGTTAAGAGGGAAGTTGCTTTAAAACACAGGTTCCCAGGTCCCTCCCCAGTCCTGCAGGATAGTTTTCTGAATGTTGAGCACCTCTCCCAGGTGATAGAGAACATCACGTGCAGTGGTTCACACATTTCAGTACTGATATTGAGATCCATGTTAACTAGAACTGTAAGTTGACAAGTTTTAGAATCGGGGCTCTAGGTGTTGGTCTTGTTTTAATTAATACTCTCAACATTAGACTTTCCTGCCATAACAAGTAGAAGCAAATATTTCTCAGGGCGCTTAATGAAATGAAGAAACTGAAATGTGTTTTGTCATCAGGAGAAAGATTCTTTTGTAGCTCATGGTCTTTCATGACAAGTTTTTTACTTTGCTTCTGGCAAAGTTTTATTTCCAAGTTAAAAACCTCTGACAATTCAGATACTTCCATGCTGTGATTGCAGAATTTGGGTCTACAGAGAGGATGTGTAAATGGGCAGATCCCTGGGACCCCCTACTCTTTCCCCATCTCAGAGCAGAGAAGGAACATCTGCCCATGCCCACCCCACCCATCTCTCTTTAGCAATCTGGACTGAAGTCATAAATAACTAGGGCCCCTGAGCTTAGACATCTGAATACTAGTCTGAAATCTGTTGTGTTTCCACACCATTGGCTGTTGGAGAGAGATTCTAATGAGACAATGAGAAGACGTTCTGTGGGTGATATGTATTAAGTGGGGTCTTTCAGCCTTGACGAGTGAATAGTAGAAGGACTCAGCATCCCACTGAGGGGGCTGCCCAATGCATTATCCTGCAGCTGCTCACCAAGACTCCTCCATAAAAATCAGAGTCTAGAAAACCCTATAAGGCAATTGTACTCAGTCCTATGGGTCAAAACCGACTCGACAGCACTTCACAGCAACAACAACATAGAGTCACTATGAGTCAGAATAGACCCAATGGCAAAGAATAACAATTGTGGTTCTAGGTGTGCTGAAAACATGGACTAGGACTCTCTTCTGGCTCCTGCCTCCTCCCATCATCCTACAGAGATAATTTCAAGGAAAACAAAGGAAGGAGAGGGAGGCTGCAGAGGGAGAGGGGAAGAGGCGGCAGGCTGCCTTCAGCTCTGCACATCCAGGCTCCTTAAGCAGTTCTGTCTGATCTGGGTCACACCAGAAGCTCCGGATCCACAGGCTGCTTTCAGCTCTTCTTTTGCCAAAGCCACTTCTCTGCTGAATGGAACACAGAGGGAAAAGCTGCTATTTATAACACTGCAAATCAGAGAGCCTTTGATGGAATAGAAGGAGCAGGAGGACCTGTGGGGACAGCCAGCCTCAGGTGGCAGCCAGTCAGGGCCACCAGAGACCCAGGGGAGGCCCCAGCCCCACCCCCCAGAACTACTGCTTCAGAATCTGCATTTTCACAAAATCATGCATGATTTGCATGCGCATTCACTGAGGCCCAGTGGCACTAGGGTAGAAGGGGAGCCAAAGGTGGTCTCATTAGTCAACTCACTATGTAATGAAGAGAGCCTCACAATTACCCACAAATGCAGCCAAGGCTCTGTGGGTACAGGGTAGAACTGCTAGGAGAGGAAATAAAATGGGTGGTCAGGGAAGATTTCATAGAGGAAGTGATATTTTAGTTAGGCTTTGAAGGATGAGGGAATGTAACCAGGAACTGTAAAAAGGGTTGTAAGTGAGATTGTGTGTGTGGGAGAGAGAGAGAGATCTCAAATATGGGGGGTGGGCAGGGAACAGGGGGAGTTATATTCCAGGCCTAAGAACAGAATGTGCAAAGGTACTGAGGCATAAGAGAGCAATGTTTCATGTCAGAATCATTTGGCAGGTTTGCTCAAAATACAGATGTCTGGGTCCCATGCCCTGGAGTTTATAATTAAGTTGGCCTGTAGTGGGATCCTAGAATGTGTATTTCTAGCAAGTTTCTGGAATAGCATTGATGGGCTTTAGGGAGTATGGGAAGGAATCTGGGATACACTGAAAATGTGGGGAAGAGTCCACAGTCACCATCAGATACTCAAGTGTCTCTGACGCAAAGGCAGTTAAGGTCCTCTGATACTGTCCCCGTTCTATGAGGTCCTTATCACCTTTTCTCTGCTTCCAGGCGCCTGGTGGACCGCCTGGAGAACATGAGGAAGAACGTGGCTGGGGATGGGGTTAACCGCTGCATACTCTGTGGGGAACAGCTGGGAATGCTAGGTTCCACCTGTGTTGTATGTGAAGACTGTAAGAAGGTACCATTGCCCTCCCCTTTCTTCCCTCTACTCAACACATTCAGGGGAGCCAGGGGCTGAGCTTGAGTTTTGGGGAGATTTGACCTACATCATGGGGGAGGAGTTAGGATCCTGGAGATAGTTGCCAGAATATGATCCCTTCTAAATTCACCCATGCCCAGCTGTCCCCAAAGGTAACCCAAATGCTGCTCCCTTCCTTGGAAGCCACTTTGCCCTTCTGTCCCCTTGGAGTTGAGCTCTATCAGAATGAACTTGGGAATCTGAGGTAAGACATGAGCTACAAGTATCCTGGTTCTTGCTTAGCGAGTTATATGTCAGCCTGAAGAACATACTGAGCACATGTATGTACATACATGTATGTGGAAGGTTTACCCAATGTTCTTTTGCCTTCAATTATGGGCCAAGAGACTTAGAAAGCCCCTCTCTAGTCAAATTAGGATTATTGAGCTTCAAGATCATTTGTTCTGGAAGGGGCATCTTCTTATTCTCTCCCCCTCCCCCTTTTAAGCTGTCTTCTCTTGTCAAATCCAGGGAAGGGATACAGCTGTCCTTGGGTCTGCTGAATTTCCATGAAAGGAGTTCAAGGCAGCAGCTACACTGTTACTTTGCATTTTTTGTTGAGTGCCCCATTTAGCTTTTAGAACTGATTAATGGGGGGATTTTATCTATTCTGGAAAATGCATCCATTGCAGTTAACCAGAGTGTAAGACGTTTGTATCCTATTAAATTTTCCTATTTGTCTTGACTGCCAGGAAACTCCGCCAAAAATATAATGTTTCATCACACAGTCATGGCATTTATTCCTCGGCAATTTGAACTTCTAGTTACAATCTGTGTTACCCCAGATCCATTTTGACAAGAAAGAAGGAATAAGCCAATAAAATCTCCTTAAAATACTATGCCAGCTGTTTCCTGTGTATAGATGCAGACCACTCAGACCCCCAAGGGGACTTGGGAATGATTCAAGTTCTTGTTATTGGAAATTAAGACTCAAATGGGAACTTTATGATTTGATTATTTGGTTGGGTTATTGACTATCAGGAGAGGAGGGAGTCAAACTGGAACTTTGTTCTAACTGGTAGAAGAAAGTGTGAGAAAAAGGTGGATGTTCAAGCCCTTTCCACCCACCAAGAAGGGATGGGGCTCCACTGCCATCCTACTGAGTCTCCATCCCCAACCCCTGGCAGCTCTGAGTGTCCACTGGGCTGTTTTATCCACAGAACGTCTGTACCAAGTGTGGCGTGGAGACCTCCAACAACCGTCTGCATCCTGTATGGCTCTGCAAAATCTGCATCGAGCAGAGAGAGGTGAGTAACCTGCCTCCACTCTCCAGTCTTTGCCCAATTTTCCATTCTATTCCCAGTCTGAATCCAGGAAGCAAGGTGGCAGTTGGGGGCTGGGGGACATGGTCAGGTCTTGTGTCTTAAGAGGCTGGTATGGTCCAAGTCACTAGGTACACTGGTGGAAGTGCTGTGTGCTTAAATGAATTCCTTTTCTCCTCTCCTATTTTGAAAGCGGTCTTGTCCATGTCTTCCTCCCTTCTACCCTTTTCTTCTGGACTCCCATTCTTCTCTCTTCCCCATGTCTACTTAATGGATCTTTCTCTTCCACCATCTTTTCTTTGTCTTTCCCTCAATTCCACTTCTGATCTCCTTTTCATTTTCTTTTTTTCTAGCTTTCTTCATACTCTCTCCTTGGAGCTCTTTTCTCCCTCTCATCCTTACCTCCTTCTCATTCTTATTTCTCATTGTCTTTTACTCATTCCACTTCTTTCTCTGCATTATCTTTTTCTTTTTGTTGTCTGTTTCTGTATCCCATGGGATCCTCCTCTTCCCCATTTGTGTGATTTTTTATTATTCATTTTATCCCAATTAAGTCCTTTCTAAGGTGGGGCAGTGGTCAAAACCCTGGTGGTGCAGTGGTCAAAGCACTCAGCTGCTAACCAAAAGGTCAGCAGTTCGACTCTACCAGCCACTTCGTGGAAGACAGATGTGGCAGTCTGCTTCCATAAAGATTATTCTAGAAAACCCTATGGCAGGAGGGTAGTCTACTTTGTCCTATAGAGTCACTATGAGTCAAAATCTACTGACTCAATGGCCTTGAGTTTTGTTTGTTGTTATTGAAGTCCTTTCTCCTTCCCCCAAATTCTCCTATCATCCCTGTAGGAGCTTCCTACCTCTGAGACTGCTTCCACTGACAGTCACTATCAGACAGAGTCCTGACAGGAAACAGATGACACACTCCCACAGGACAGTCAAGGGTTTAATAAATGTACTATTTGCAAAGGGTTGAGGGGAATCAGCAAGGAACGATGAAGTACCCTGGAGCAGAGGAGCTAGTACACCCCTAGCAGTGAAGGAGTGGAGGAGGGAGCAGTCACTAGATTGGAAAACAGGTGTTGTGTAACAGGCACTATGTTTAGGAAAGGAATGTCATCACTTTGCCTGACCAGAGGGAACTCTTGGGGACAGTCACCCTGACCTCACTTTTCTCCTGCCTTCCAGACTCTTGCTGATGCTTCCCTTGACCACATCCACTGTGGAGATAGAGGTCAAGGGAGCCCAGTAACTATAGTCTGTACTGCTCAGCCACCTGAGGCCCAGAGCAGGGTAGATGAGGACGGAGCCCTGGTTTGAAGGGGAAATAGAGGACGTCTGGCATACTATCCTAGGTGGAACACTAACCCACAAGGCAGGCATGCAAGCCAGTTGTTGTTGTTGTTAAGTGCCATCGAGTCGGTTCTGACCCATAGCGACCCTGTACAGGGTTTCCGAGGGTGTAAATCTTTACGGGAGTAGAAAGCCTCATCTTTCTCCCGCAGAGCGGCTGGGAGTTTCAAACTGCTGACCTTAAGGTTCGCAGCCCGATTCGTAACCACTACGCTACCAGAGAGGTCTTGGCAAAGCCAGGGGTAGTTGACGCTCTTTAGAGAAGCTAGTGTGGTAGGAAGCACATAAGTTGTGGGAGGTGGAGGTCTCGGGGCCTAGTTCTTGCTCTCCCACTCACCGGTTGTTTAACCCTGGACCAGACCTTAACCCTTCTGGCTTCCAACTTTCTCCATCAAGAGAGTGAGCATATTCAGACATTTCTATTGAGTTTTTAAATAAAAAAAAAAAAAAATTATTCTATTTTTCTTGTGGTAAATATATATGTTGCAACAAGAGTGAAAGATGAAGGTAGCAGGAGACACAGGGGAGAGTACAAGATTAAAGTGGATAGAGGTAAATACTGCTAACTGATGGTACATGGAGGGAATTGCAATCATTGTAATGAAACCAAGTGTATGATTTGTTGAATGTGGGACTGATGAGCTGCTCTGTAAACCTTTAGTCCATTCACAATAAAAAAGTTGAACTCATATGCAGGGTCACTATGAGTTGGAATCTACTCCACGCACACCACCACCACCAATATATATATAATTTCCCATCTCAGCATTTTTTACATGTGAAATTCATTAACATTAATTGTGTTCATCAGAGTCCTGATGTGGCACTGCGGGTTAATACACTGGACTGCAAGGTTGGTTTGAACTGAAAGGTTGGCAGTTCAAGCTCACCAGCTGCTCCTCAGAAACCCCTTATAGGGCAGCTATGAATCAGAACCGACTTGACAGCACTTAACAACAACAACAGTAACAACAATTTGTATTCATCATATTGAGCAACCACCACCCTTATCCATTTCCAGAATTGTTTTCTACTGAGTTTTCAGGGTTGTTGTGCAGAATTACATATGAATTGTGAAAGAATTTGTGATGGCGACTGTGTCAGTCTGCTGAGGGCAGGAGCAAAGCTAAAAATTCACACTCACAAAGGTAGGGGCCATAGTGCTTAACTGACACATTTTCATCTCCTACGTCTTCCCCAGGTATGGAAGCGTTCTGGAGCATGGTTCTTCAAGGGTTTTCCCAAGCAGGTCCTTCCTCAACCTATGCCTATAAAGAACACCAAACCCCAGCAACCTATCAGTGAGCCTGCGGCCCCAGAGCAGCCCACCACTGAACCCAAGAATGCTGCCAAGACTCCAGCTCGAGGTAAGACAAAACCACTTCTCTTTCAGACCCAGGACACTTCCTGAAGAATGTCCTAACATCCTGTCTATGTTTCTACCCAGTTGATGCCCAACCAATTTCTTAGTTTGGTCTAGGACTTCTATGTCCCCTTTGTAGCTCATCATGAACCCTTACCAGAAGAAAAATACAGGGACTTCCCCAGAAATGATAGGCTGTCAAAAGATTTTGAACAATGGAGAGGGGAATTAAATTAGTCTGAGACACTACCACTCCCTCCCCCCCCCAAACACACACCAGAGCCTGGGGGCATTTGTGGCTTACCCAGAAGACCTTCTAATATTTGGCCCCTAATATTTCTTCTATCATCCATCAGCAAACTTGAAATTGGCCTAATTAAAAGTGAAAGATGAATAAAAAGGGAATTAGTATAAGGACATTACCACTACTATTATATTATCATTCTTCTGCAAGCATTGTTATTAATTATTAAAATGATGATTAAATGAGAGAGGCAAACAATAATAATAATAGGGCAACTACAGTTAAAACACATTTTAATTGAATGAGACCACAAGGACTGATCAGAAATTAATCGTTTCAATTAACACTAAGCAATAAAATCAGGTCTGCATGATAACTCTGGAGTTTAGTGCAGGCAGTGCTTCAGATATGTAAAGGTTTCAAAAACTCAAGTGTCCAACTGTGTCTTCCATAAAGTTCTCATGGTAGCCAACATGGTGCCTGATACTCAAGAGGCATTTGACAGATGCTTTATTCTTGACAAGGCATAAACACTTTCTATGTTGCTCCAAACAGCCAAATAGTTGCTAAACATCACATCTCTAAGGACTGCTACCCCTAGAGCATCCTTCCCCCTGGGTAAGCATTACTGTGTCTACTTGAGAAGGTTGTATAACAACCTTCAAGAGCATGGACCTTCTGAAGACATGAGGACCTGAGTTTGTGCGCTAGTTCTGTCACACACTAGCTGTGTGAGTTACTAGCTCTCTGAGACTCCATTTACTTATCTATAGTATGGGTGTGAGAACTCATTGGGTTATTTGGAGAACTGAATGAGATATTGAATGTAAAATGCCTTGTAGAATGGAGCTCTTATAAACATAGCTATATGTAATGTTAATCACTTATACACAAACATGCACAAACAAAAATGGTATGAATTAGCTTATCAGATAAAGTCTAGACAAAGCAAATAACTGTGAAATTATGGTTTATTTAATATCTATCCCACTCAGTACTGCATTTGTTGTTGCTAAGTGTCATTGAGTCAGTTCCGACTCATAATGTTTCCAAGGCTTTAAATATTCAAAGGAGCAGAAAGCCTCATCTTTCTCCCATGGTGTGGCTGGTGGACTCAAACTGTGGACCATAAGTTGTAGTCTGCAATCCGGTGCTTATTGTATGGAACCACCATGCTGCATAGTATACACCTCAGCACTGCATAGTGTACCTAAAAAGAATCATTGGTAATAACATTCAGTGTTATTCATTGGTAATAACATTCAGTGAGTGTGTGGGGAGTCATTCTATAAACTTTTGGTAGGACTATAATCATCTCAACCTTTTTGGAAAGTAACAAGGCAGAATTCATTAAAATGTAAAAAATATATACCATTTGATCCAGGAATCCCTCTCTGGGAATATGCTGACATCAATAAAAGTGCCAGTGCAAAAAATGTGTAGAAGTGCATTTATTGCATCATTTATGGTAGCAAAAACACCAAAATAACCTAAACGCCCATTACTAGAGAAGTCATTGATCAGAATGTGATATACTGACACCAAGATATAGTAAGCATCTTTTAAAATGGAAATGATGTAAAGGAATGCTTATATTATAGACTCAAAATTACATTAGTGATATGCTCCGTCGATATTCTTTTAACATTTTCTGAGCCACCTAATAAGTTCCAGGCCCTATTCTATGTCTTAGAAATACAGTGATGAGAAGAACAGTCTCTCCATGCAGTTAAAGTTCTAGTGCTGAAACGAATGTTCAGTAATCAACAAATACAAGCATAATAGATTGTTAGGTATGCGACATACTGAGAAGAAAAATCAGGAGCAGGGAAAGGAGTTGATAGTGACAGGCAGCTTTATTTTGGATACAATGACCAGAACAGGCCCATCTGGGGAGATGACATCTGGAGAAACACCTTACTGAAGTGATGATGTTGTTGTGAAGTACTGTCAAGTCGGTTCCAACTCATAGCAACCCTATATAGGGTTTTCAAGGAGCAGCTGGTGGGTTTGAACTTCCAACTTTGTGATTAGCAGTCCAGTGCTTATCCTACAGCACCACACCGAGAGTCCAACAGAATATTTTGGAATACCAAGTGCAAGTTTGAGGTTGAGCACATTTGGTAAGTCCTGGGGAAAATCAAATTGGACAACCAAAGCACATTGTAGCACAAAATCAAGGATCCTATTTTGTTCCTTTTCAAGTCTGTCTATATTCCTATATGTCTGTATTTGCAAAATAAATCATATGAAACTGTGCATGGGAGCTACATCAGAGGGTCAGTTGAGAGGGTAAATTTTAACTTTAAAAACAAAGCAACACAGGTCTTGAGAGTGGCAGATGGGCTCCTTTGTGGGCTTCATGAGTTGCCAAACACCAGAAAACCAGTTGGTTGGTGGTTATGCACAGTGACCCTGTATAGGGTTTCCAAAGTTGTACATCTTTACAGGAACAGAAATTGCATCTTTCTCCCACAGAGCATCTGGTAGATTCAAACTGCTAGCCCTGTGGTTAACAGCCCAACTTGTAAACCACGATGCTGCCAGGTTGTAGTGGTTGTGTGCCGTGGAGTCAGAACCGACTCATAGCAACCCTGTACAGGGTTTCCAAGGCTGTAAATCTTTACAGGAGCAGAAAGCCTCATCTTTCTCCCACAGAACAGCTGGTAGTTTCAAACTGCGACCTTAAGGTTTGCAGCCCGATTTGTAACCACTATGGTACCAGAGCTCCTTAAGAGACCCTTCAAAAAACCAGTCCTCCTTAACATGTTTTTTCCTCTCTCTAGCTGACACTGGAGACAGGAGGGGCCCCACCGATGGACTCTGCTGGCTCTGTCTTCTATTCCAGGACAGGAGTCATTTGACAACATTCCTTCCTTCCTTTTTTTTTTTTCTCATTAAACTTTGTTTTAATGGGTCTCAAAATTCTGTGACAAATTTTTGGCCAAGTTGTTTCCATTTAAAAAGCACTTATTTTAAAAACTAATAACTTAAAACTGCCACACACAAAAAAGAAACAAATGGTCCACATAACATTCCTTTCCTTCTGAAGGTTTTACGAGGCATTGTTATCATTAACCAGTCTTTTACTATTAAACTTAAATGGCCAATTGAGACAGTTCTGAGACCGTTCTTCCACCGCTGATTCAGACTGGAGTGGCAGGTGTTAAAGGTAATATTCATTTAGCCTTCTGAGTTTTCTGAGCAGACTTGGTGACTTTGCCAGCTCCAGCAGCCTATTTGTCCACTGCCTTGATGACACCCACAGCAACAGTCTGTCTCATGTCACAAACAGCAAAACGACCCAAAGGAGGGTAGTCTGAGAAGCTTTCAACACACATAGGCTTCCTGGGACCCATGTCAACAATGGCAGTATCACCAGACTTCAAGAATTTGGGGCCATCTTGCTAGCTTCTTACCACACGGGTGATCAATCTTCTCCTTGAGCTCAGTAAACTTGCAAGCAATGTGAGCTGTGGACAATCCAGCACAGGTGCATACCCAGCACTGATTTAGCCTGGATGGTTCAGGATGATCACCTGTGCAGTGAAACCAGCTGCTTCCATTGGTGGATCATTTTTGCTGTCACCAGCCACATTGCCACGGCGAACATCTTTGACAGAGACGTTCTTTACATTGAAGCCTACATTGTCCCCAGGCAGAGCTTCACTCAAAGCCTCATGGTGCATTTCAACAGATTTTACTTAAGTGGTAGCATTGACAGGAGCAAAGGTGACCACCATGCCTGGATTGAGAACACCAGTCTCCACTCTGCCCACAGGGACAGTGCCAATACCACCAATTTTGCAGACATCCTGGAGAGGCAGACACAGGGGCTCGTCAGTTGGACAAGTTGGTGGCAGGATGCAATCCAGAGCTTCAAGCAGTGTGGTTCCAGTAGCATTGCCATCCTTATGGGTGACTTTCCTTCCCTTGAACCAAGGCATGTTAGCACTTGGCTCCAGCATATTGTCACCATTCCAACCAGAAATTGGCACAAATGTTACTTTGTCAGGGTTGTAGCCAATTTTCTTAATGTAGGTGCTGACTTCCTTAATGACTTCCTCATATCTCTTCTGGCTGTAGGGTGGCTCAGTGGAATCCATTTTATTAACACCAACAATTAGCTGTTTCACACCCAGTGTATAAGCCAGAAGGGCATGCTCACGGCTCTGCCCATTCTTAGAGATGTTGTTGTTGTTATGTGCCGTGGAGTCGGTTCCGACTCATAGTGACCCTGTACAGGGTTTCCGAGGCTGTAAATCTTTATGGGAGCAGAAAGCCTCTTCTTTCTCCCATGGACCAGCTGGTAGTTTTGAACTGCTGACCTTGTGGCCCACAGCCCAATTCATAACCACTACGCTACCAGAGCCAGCTTCAAATTCTCCAACACCAGCAGCAACAATCAGGACAGCACAGTCAGCCTGTGAGGTTCCTGTAATCACGTTTTTGATAAAGTCTCTGTGTCCTGGGGCATCAATGATGGTCACATAGTACTTGCTTGTCTCAAATGTCATCAATGGTGATGCCTCGCTCACATTTAGCTTTCAGTTTATCCAAGACCCAGTCATACTTGAAGGAGCCCTTCCCCATCTCAGCAGCTTCCTTCTCAAATTTTTCGATGGTTCTTTTGTCGATTCCTCCACATTTGTAGATCAGGTGACCAATAGTGGTTGACTTGCCAGAGTTGACGTGCCCAATAACGACAATGTAGATATGGGTCTTTTCCTTTCCCATTTTGGTTTAGATTTTGTGATGGTTTTCACCAACACCTGTATTCTGGTGGCAAACCTGTTGCGAAAAAGCCTTCCTTCCTTTTTTATTCATTCAATTCATGCTTCTTCTTCCAGGTCCTGACCTGGGCTCTGCTCCTGGCCGGGGAGGTTATGGACCTCCAGTACGCAGGGCCTCTGAGGCACGAATGAGCTCAGCTGGCCGTGATTCAGAGAGCTGGGACCACAGGCATGGTGGTGCAGCTGGAGACTCCTGCAGGAGCCCAGTAGGTGAGAGACGATGGAGGAAAATCAGAAGGAATAAGGATGGTGGGGTTTTTATCATTTTTTCATTCATTGTTTATTGAGAACCTCCTACGCAGCATGTTCTAGTCTAGATGCGGATTCTGGTCGATGGCAGAAGAGAAACAGGATTCAGAAATAATTCTGACTCCACACATCCATAACTTTGCAAGAAAGACACTTGATGTTCTTGCCCTCCTTCCCAGATGCCAGCTGAGGGAAAATACCCTTTGACTATGAGCAAAACAAGGACAAGTCACTCTCAGATCCAACTAAGTTCTCTCTTCCCTTGGCAAATGGCCTCTACTGTCTGAGACAGTGTGGCTAGGTTGGCACTTGTGGGTGCTTTCACCTGGTGCCCAGCTCCTCCTAGTGGATTTCTTTGGCAAGAGTGCCCACTGGTGGGAGCCCTTGGTTTTTGGCCTTTGAAAGAAACATCTACTAGATGGGGAACTTTATATTTCATAACACCTATATCAGACCTCAAAGCAAAGCAACTTCATTTCCTTTGTAGAGTAGGGGTGAGTTTGGGGTGGTCTAAGTCAGGTGCACTGAATACTTACATCCCGTGTTGACTTCTTGTTCCTGATTTGTGGGGTTACATGTCTTAGACCCTCAGTTCTTTTTCTCCTTAGTGAGAAGCCTTGGGCACATACCTTATGCTTAATCTGCTGTACAGACCCTCTCATTTGCCTAAGGTGGTGATGGACAGGGAAAGATGAGTTTTCCAGATCTGTGGCATCATAGAATACTGCTTATATGTGCTATATGCCAGGCACTGTTCCAAGATCTTAATAGACATTGACTCATTTAATCCTAGCTACAACTCTTAAGCCCATGTATGAAACTTTCATTGTTCCCATTTTATAGATGATGAAACTGAGGCACAAAAAGGTGAAAGCCCTTGCCCAAGGCCACATAGCCAATAATTGGCTAAAGGGGGAGCAAATCTCACATCTGTCCAACTCCACTCCCTGTGCTCTTTGCCTCTGTATTCTTTTGCTGATTGAAGAAAAAGACAGTCACACAAACAACATGTATAAAAGACGTTTTTGGATCTCTTGCCCATCCAGAGTTATATAATGTCCCCCCTCATTCTCAGAGCTCCCAAACATCCACTTTTTCCATCCTGGCCCAAGTTAATTGTGTCTTTTCTGAGTTCCCAGAGCACTGACAGAAAGGACAGCCTGAATCTCTCTTCCTAGTCTAGTATCAGGGACATGGCTCGCTCCATTAATTCATTATGTCTCCAAATAGTTATTGAGTGCCTTACATAATTTTAGCTCTTTCTCCTCATTTCCCAGCCTCTAATAAATTTTCTGGTTGATTGTAGGCTCTTAAAAGCTCATAGATTTGAATTCATCATTAATAACAATGATAGTAGCTCATTCAGCTACTATCAGCACCTACTTTGCACCAGGCACTGTGATTAAACCCTTTCGTGTATTATTTCATGTAACCCTCACTCATTGGGGGTGTGTACTCTCACCGTCTTATTCAGTGGCTCTGTGGAATGCGAGCCACAAGGTCGGTGCTCCTCTGAAGAAAGATGAAGCTTTCTGCTCCCACAAAAATGTACACCCTCAGAAACCCCATAAAGGATTGCTATGAGTTTGAAACTACTTAGTGGTACTTCACAACAACATAACTGTCCTCATTTAATAGATAAGGCATGTTGTGTACTGTCAAGGCAATTTCTACTCATAGCAACCCTATAGGAGAGAGTGTTTCCTAAGCTGTCATCTTTGTGCGAATAGCTCACCGTGCTTTTTTTCCCATGAGCTACTGGGTGGGTTTGAAACACAGGCCTTCTGATTAGCAGCCAGTACAACCACCACACCACCAGGCCTCATAGCCCATTGCTGCTGAGTTGATTTCCAACTCATAGCGACCCTGTAAAATGCAATAGAATTATACCGTGGGGTTCTAAGCTGTCAACCAAAGAAGCAGATGGCCAGGTATTTTCTGTCCATCAAGACACTGGATAGGTTCGAACCACTGACCTTTTAGTTAGCAGCCAAGCACTTAACAATTGTGCCACCAAGGCACCTTAGAGGAGGAATTAGTTATTGTTAAGTGTCACTGAGTCAATTCCTACACATATCAACCCTGTATAGGGTTTCGGAGGAGCAACTGGTAGGTAGATTTGAGCCACTGACCTTTCAGCTAGCAGTCAAGTCCTTACCCTTCAGCACCACACCAGGACTCCAGAGGAGGCATTTGTTGTTGTTGTTAAGTGTCTTCAAGTTGGAGGTATAGATAAGTTAAAAACAGAACAAAACCTTACCCAATGTCAGACAACGGAAGTAATAGCAGGGTTGATATTTGAACTTAAGACAGTCCATATACAAAGTCTGCACCCAGCAGGTCTGCTGTAATTCCCGCATGAGGGGCTCAGTGCAGCTTAAAACATAAAACAAAACAAAAACCCCACTACTTTTGAGTCAATTCCCCTTATAACGACCCCGCATAGGGTTTCTGAGCTGTAAATCTTTATGCCAGCAGATAGTCTCATCTTTCTCTCACAGAGCTACTAGTGGGTTTGAACTATCAACTTTCTAGTTAGTAATGCAACACCTAATCCAGAGCATCAATAGGACCCCATTTTCAATGCAGTGTTGTTGTTTTTGTTGTTATTAGATGCTGTTGAGTTGGTACTGACTCATAGCAACCTTATGCACAACAGAATGAAACGCTGCCCGATCCTGTACCAACCTCACAAGTGTTGCTACACTTGAACCCATTGCTGCTGCCACTGTGCCAATCCACTTCATTGGGGGGTCGTGGGGTTGTCTTTCTCTTTTTTGCTGACCTTCCATTTTACCAAGCATGATGTCCTTCTCCAGGGACTGGTCCCTCCTGATAACATGTCTGAAGTATGAGAGACGAGTCTGGTCATCCCGTATTCTAAGGAGCATTATGGATGTACTTCTTCCAACACAGATTTGTTAGTTCTTTTGACAATCCATGTTACCTTTTTTTTTTAAGCTTTCATTGTGAATTGAGTGAAAGTTTACAGGGCAGATCATCAGTTTTACATTCAACAAATCATATACTTTGTTTCATTACAATATTATAAGCATATATAACAGTTTATACCACCAAAGGGCACATTCTGCAAGTCTGCCTCTTAGCTGTCAACTCTCAGTCCCTCTCTTTCCATGAATCTAGAGTCCTCAGCTGCTCCCCCTCTCCACGTCCCCATTTCTGCCTCCATCTCTGATGTCTCTGCTTCTCTGGATAAGGTTCCGCATTCTGCTTGTGCTCTTCTCCCTTGATGGTCCTAGAGTCCCCTGTTTCTGGACTGTAAGATTAACCACTCCCCTGTTTTTGTTACAAAACTTCTACCTTTACAATTGTGACAGTCACCATTAATCATAATAACAATTACTCACTATTGAATCCTAAGAATCTTATCCCTATCTCTTTTCACCAGACTTGTCTAGACAAGATACAAACAATTTAGTGGGGATTCTATCTTCCCCCACAATCCATGGCACTTTTAATATTCTCCTCCAACACCATAACTCTAATGCATCAATTCTTCTACAATCTTCTTTATTCATTGTCCACAGTGCAGTGTAGTGCAGCCAATTCCTCTGAGCTTAATCCTGGATTCCTGTGAAATGCAGAAATCCCTACAGAGC
>NW_006408660.1:4267920-4268940 GCF_000296735.1 Chrysochloris asiatica
AACTGCTGACCCTGAGGTTAGCAGCCCGATTCGTAACCACTACGCTACCAGAGCTCCTTATCCAGCACTGGAGCCCCTACTGTATGTCTGCATGTGGTGGAGGCAGGACTGCAGAAGTTGGGGGGCTAGCAACCAGGCTGCAGCTGGGATTCTCCCAAGGGAGTCCGAGTACTGAAAACAGAGAACCACAGAATCAAAGAGTGTAGGAAAGAGCTGCGACGATACAGGGGTTGTTGCATGCGGTTTACACCTTGACTTGCTGGTTCTAAGGTCCTTTCTGTTTTTTGTCTGTCTGGAACATAATGAGCTGTTTCCTTACTTTTCCTCTTCAGGCTTGAGACGGGCCAACTCAGTCCAGGCCTCCAGACCTGCCCCTGCCGCCATGCCAAGTCCAGCGCCTCCTCAGCATGGCCAGCCAGGTACCTGTGATTAAACCTCCCCATGTGTGTATTATCTCCTTTAACCCTCACATCAACTCTTTACATTCGCAACTTGAAGTTTGGTGCTGTCGAGTTGGTTTTGACTCATAGGGACACACCATATATACAACAGAACAAAACACTGCTTGGCCCTGCACCATCCTCACGAGCATTGCTGTTTGAGCTCCTTGTGGAAGCCACTGTGCCAATTCATCTCACTGAGGGTCTCCCTCTTTCTCACTGGCCCTCTACTTTACATGATGTCCTCCTCCAGAGACTGGTCCTTCCTGGTGACATGAGATGAGATGAAGTCATGTCATCCTCTCTTCTAAGGATGTATTCTGGTTGTACTTCTATAATCAGCCTCATTTACTAGATGGGGCACTTGGTATGTGTTGTTAAGGTAATTCTGACTCAGAGCCACTCTATATGACACAGTAGAACTTTCTAGTCAATTTCCACCTCATAGTGAGCCTATGAGTAGCGTCAGGGTAGAACTATAGGGTTTACTGAAGCAGCTCACCATGTCTTGGCTTCCATGAACCTGCCATGCAACTTTCTTAATTTTAAACTATTCAGAGTTCCCATGATCTGTTTGAAC
>NW_006408660.1:4270435-4281823 GCF_000296735.1 Chrysochloris asiatica
AACAAATCATTGATTTTGCAGATAGCTATAAAAAATCCAACTGGACCAGTAAAGACCCCACACCAGTGGTGAACCTAAAATATAAACATGCCCACCATCTCACAAGTGGTCCAGTCTTGATGAATGCCATCTGTTTGTCAACCTCGTGAACCATGAACAGGTTCAGGGAGATCCCATAGTGCTGGGGCTTGACCCCAGAGCCTTTAAATAGGACTGTCTCGATTACCTCTGCACATTGCCTGTTACCTCTGGGATGGTGCCCATGCTCAGAAACTGAGGGGAGAGGCTAATGAACACATATTGGTGTCACTGCCTCTTCTCCAACCATCTTTCTCTCTCTTCCCACTCAGGACCCCCAGGAAGCAGCAGACCTGGCCCTGGGCCAGCAGGACGCTTTCCAGATCAGAGATCAGGCAAGTGTCTGCTTTTTCCACGTCCACACGCAATGTCACACACTTTCCTGCCACTTCAAAACACTTCCACATGAAATGCCCATTCACATCATGGATTAGAATGTTGGAGTCACATTGCCTCAGCACCTTTATTTTCTAGCTGTGTGATCCTGGGAAAGTCATATTACTTCTCTGAACCTCAGTTTCCTCATCTGTAAAATGGAAATAATACAAGGACCTACCACATAGGGATGGTGGAGGATTAAACAAATACATATTAAACTTCAGCACATTGCCTGGAATGTATTCAGTCCATAGTAAGAGACAGCGAGGAGTCCTGGTGTGGTGCTATAGGATAAGCACTAGACTGCTAACCACAAGTTTGCATTCCAAACCCATCAGCCGTTTCTCGGAAACCCTGGACAGGGTTGCTATGAGTTGGGACTGATTTAATGCACTTGACATCAACAAGAGACAGTGATTATTTCATGTGAGCTCTATGTCTCATCATTTTCATGATCATCAGTGATTACATCTACAACTTACTCAGTGCTTTGTAAGACAGCAGACCCTGGTCTAAGGGCTGTACATATGTGATATACTTAAAAAAAAAAAAATAATGACAACTCTCATTGTGCAACTTCAGGTATGATAATTTCCATTTTACAGAAGAGAAAACTGAGACTCAGAGACATTAACTTGCCCTAGGTCACATAGCTGAGATTGCAACCCACATTTCTGGCTCCAGAGCCCACATCCAGTGAGGTCTGTCTTGCCTACATCTGATTCAGCTCATGTGGCTTGTGGTAAAACACAGATTCCAAGGCCCCACTACTCAGCCTCAGTAGAACCAGGTGGGACCCAGGGACCTGCATTTTGAGAAGCTTCCTTAGGTGGCTTTGACTGGGGAAAACCAGGGTGCAGCAGCTCTGGGTGACCCTGGTGGCACATCTACAAAGTGTCTTGTGCACAGTAGGTGCCTGCTAGAGCCACCACTGCTGCTGATGTGAAGCTGTGGCTCAGCTGCCTCTTTCCTGCCCTCTCCCCACCCCCCTACAGAGGTGCCTCCGAGTGACTCCACCTACCCAGGAGCCACAGCCACGCCTCGGGAAGAAAGAATGGGGGCCTCCAGGGAAAACAGAGTGGGCCACCCATCCAGCCCCTATTCCCAAGCAGCAGCTGCTGCTCCTCCGACTGCCGCAGCCCCCACCCACCAGCCCCCACCCCCAGAGGAGGAGGAGGAAGAAGCCAACAGCTACGATTCGGATGAAGCAAGTAGGAAGCACATACCTGAGCAGAGTCGGGTAAAGTAGCTCCAGGGATGGCCCCAGCGGAACAGGAATGGCTCCAGGCACATCCTCGGACATCCCAGACTCCCTCGTACCACCCCTAGTATATATACTGAAGGAGCCCTAGTAGTATCGTGGCTAAGCGCTCAACTGCTAACTCAGAGGTAGGCAGTTCAAACCTATCAACTGCTCCATGGGAGGAAGATGTGGCGGTCTGCTTCCGTAAAGATGTGTTGTTGCTGTTAAATGCTGTTGAGCCAAATTCTGACCCATAGCGACCTTGTATACGGTTTCCAAGGAGCGGCTGGTGAGTTTGCACCACTAACCTTGTGGTTCTAACCAACCTTGAAGTCGAGTGCTTATCATATGGCACCATACCAGACCTCCATAAAGATGTATATAGCCTTGGAAACCAATGGGGCATGCTTCTCTGTCCTAGAGGGTCTCTATGAGTCGTAATCGACTTGAAAACCATGGATTTAAAAAATGTATTACCCAAGTTGCGAAAAATATCTATTTATATCACTAAGTTCACAAAATGCTAGTTTCCTGAAGAATCGCGGCTTTTTAAAACAACAACAAAAAATTGTTCTAAAGTATACACAACATACAATTGACCATTTTAATCATGTAAAGTGGACATTTCAGTGGTTCAAGTACATTCTCAGTGCTCAGTTTGACACTTTTTCAATTAAACACAGAATTACCATGTGACCCAGCATTTCCACTCCTAAGTATTCAAATATTGTAATCGTTTTCAAAACTTTTCAAATTATGTCTTCAGCAAATCATTTGAACCATCATTTTTAAATCCTTGGACATTTCCTCTTGCACTCATCCATTCAGTAACTTAGTAAATGCCCACTCTATGCCTGTCCTATAGAGACCCTGAGTCCCATTACCCAGGGGAGCAGCTGCCACATCTGCCACACACATGCACACACACACACTTCTCCGGTGTGTGCCTGGAGCAGCAGGGGAGAGCTGGGGCGGCCTTTGTGAGCTGGAGGGAAGCATGGATGGGTACGTGGGTCCAATATGTGTTTCAAGGGCTGTGGTAGGGTATCCAAGTACTCCCAGTCAAGTGGATAGACTGGGCCCGCCCAGAATACATGGACTAAAGGCCACAGCCAACGGTATGGTCTTCCCCTGTTGTGCTGCCTCTTCTCGTTGTAAAGTGGAAAAGAGAACAACATCTCCCACAGGCTGAGGGGAGGTCTGAGGTTTGTACGCTGGCGCTTATGGGCATTGCGCAGTGCTAAGGAGCTCTGGTAGCATAGCGGTTACAAATCGGGCTGCTAATCTCACGGTCAGCAGTTCGAAACTACTAGCTATTCCGCGGGAGAAAGATGAGGCTTTCTGTTCCCATAAAGATTTACAGCCTCAGAAATTCTGTACAGGGTCACTGTGAGTCAGAACCAACTCCACGGCACATAACAACAACAACAACACCAAGCAGACATGAGGAATTCCTACTGTGTGATACGGACCTCAGAGGTGATAATAGTCAACATCTATTGAGTGCTTATTTTGAGCTGGGCACTGTACGTGGTGTGTTCATGTGTGTTTGGTCCTTCAATCCCCTGTGAATAGCTGCCTTTACTGTTCCTGCTTACACAGGTAGACCGAGAGTCTAAAAGGTGTAGGGATTTATCCAAGATCCCATTGCCAGGGAGTGGAGGGGCTGCCAGGCTGTCACTTGCTGTAGCTGATCCGAGGCTGATAAGGAGATGTGTCTAGCCGCACCCTCTGTCCTCGTGCGCTCCCACAAGTCCTGAGTCTGTGGTCTTGGAATCCACAATTGCCTTGTCAGCCATTTCTGCTCCAGATATGCCCTGTGTCCAGCCCCCTTTGCCTTGTTCCATGTTGGTTCTCTCCATGGATTACCATCCATTGCTCTTTCCACCTGTCCGAAGTGCTCCTTTACTGACCCACCAAGGACAGAGGACACCATCTCAACCTCATGCTTGTCCCTGTTGTTAGCATATCCTGGCATTTATTACAAGTCTGTCTTCATACTCAACTCTATACTCCTCCCTCACTCAATTCTATATTTGAAAAGTATTTATTGAGCACCTACTAGATGTCTCAAGTCCCTGGGTAGAACACACAGTTAATGTGTTCAGCTGCTAACTGAAATATTGGAGGTTTGAGTCCACCTAGAAATAGCTTTGAAGAAAAGCCTGGCAAACTACTTTTGAAAAATTAGCCATTGGAGACCCTAAGGAGCACAGTTCTACTCAGACACACCTGGGACCATTTCCGTAATGGAACTGACTTGATAGCAATTGGTACTTTGCAGGTATAGTTGTAAGTGGCTCATGGTTCTAAGTGCTGGGATTGTGTAGCAAAAAAAATGAATAAATAAAGCGGACAAGATAGCAGATCTAATGGCATGAAACAGGTAAGTAACATATTAGTGAGTTCGCTTCCTGTAGAGCTAGAAATAAAATAGGGAGAGTCACTGTGAGGGTGTCTGTTTTAGATGCACCTCTGAGGTGATATTTAAACTGAGACATGGATAAGGAGAAGATGCCAGCCATGTGAGGATCTAGAGGGAGAGCATTCCAGACAGAGCGAACCACAAATGCTAAGACTCGGTTATCTTTTCAGCAAATAAATGAGAAACTACTATTTCCCATCCTGCACCCAATGGGAGCACAGCAGTGGACACAGCAGTCACAACCCTGGCCCTCATGGTACTCTCAATATGGCAGGACAGGAAGTCATTAACTGGGCAACCACACCACTAGTTAAAGGACCACTGATTGCAGATGGCTCCAGAGAAGAGGGGGTTCCCAGGATGGGGTGTCCCAAGTCCTCCTCTCCACTGTAGGCTTAATCCCAAGCCTAGACTGGGCACTTCATAAGTGGAAATGTTTATTTTATGACCAACTGAACTTTCTCTGGGTTCTTGTCTCTGCCCGCCTCAGCCACCCTGGGTGCCCTGGAATTCAGTCTTCTCTATGACCAGGATAACAGCTCCCTGCAGTGCACCATCATAAAGGCCAAGGTGGGTGAGGGGTCAGGCTGGGAACCACTCAGTTGTGTGGTCATTCTAGGGGACTTGGGGAGGGAAGGCTTGCCATGCCTCTCTCATGCCTTTGCCAGGTCCATCTGTGATAGTGATGGTGATGAGGAAAGGGCAGGAATTAGCCCTGGCATCTTCCTTCAGGAAGAGATTTCCTCTGGGGATCATCCCAGAGGGTTTTGCTTAACTGCAGGGGCCTCATCAGAGCCGAAGCAGCCAGCATCTCAGGATAGAGCCAGGATCCTCCTAGGGCCATTCCCATCATCTCTGGGGGCACTACCAATGGGCTACAGACAGCCCAACTGACAGTGGGACTGGCCATGAACATCCTCATCTTGTGTACAAACTCACACATGCATACACTCACACACATGCACTTGAGCACATCATGGTGCCTGCCTGGCTCCATCTGCTGTGTGGCCATGATACCAGAGTGGCAGTCCAGTCACAGACACCAAGAAGACCAGCATGGGCTTCTGAGGGGCTGGTGAGGCTACATGTACATCCCCTCATCCAGACATCAGTAACTAGCCAGCACCCTCCTGCCCTGAGTCTGATCCACACTGAAGAATAAGCAAGGGTTCAGCAACCAGACTCCTTGGGTTCAAAGACCAGCTCTGCTGCTTCCCAACTGTGTGATCTGCTGTGTGTGTGGGAGGGGTGATGAGCTACTCTATCCCTTCATGCCTAGGTGTGCCCAGCCTCATCTGCTCAACCTTCCTCTTCTGAGACCTCTTCTCCCCTCCTAGCATTAACGGAACCTTAATGGAACACTTAGTACATGCCAGGCACTGAACCAAGCATCCTACAGGGGTATCTCAACTAAATGTCATCACCTCGTGAAGTGGGTGCTGTTCTCATTCGTTTTTGACAGGTGAGCAGACTGAGGCTCTGAGAGGTTAAGAAATGTGTCCAAGGTCACACAATCAGGAAGTGGCATGACCTGGCTTTGGACGTTGTCTACTTAATTCCAGATCTCCTTCCACAGTGCTGCTCCTCCTCCTCTCTCTTTGGAATAGGAAGCCTCTAGGGAACCAATACAGGCAGGCACCTGAGGCTGTGCCCATCGCCTTGGCAGCTGAAGCCCTCTTGCCCTTGCCTCCTTCTCTTGCAGGGACTGAAGCCCATGGATTCCAATGGCTTGGCTGATCCCTACGTGAAGCTGCACCTCCTGCCAGGAGCCAGCAAGGTACCATATGGCCCAAGCCTTTCTGCAGGTTGAGCACACAGACCCTGGCATGTACCCAGGGTCCTCACTCAGAGCCTAAAATAACTCTATGTGTCCCAAAGCCTCTCCATGTATGGCAGAGCCCTTCTGAGGAGGGAAAGGTGGGCCAGGAGTCATGCTTCCTTGGGGGACTCTGCCCATTTTTCCAATCCAGAAACCTAATATGCACAAGAGAAACAGGTACCCTGATAGGCTTCTCACCTGCTCAAATGCCTGCAGTGGCTCCCTTTTGCCACCCCACCCACTCCATGCCCCATCCAAACCCTCAACTCTCTTATCAAAATGAACAATTCTCTCCCTGGATTTTAGATCTGAGCACTTTAGAGGATGTCCCATTACTGAGAGAAAATCTGACCCCTGTGCCCCACCTCTCTCCCTTTCCAGCTCCCCTGATAATCTTTCCTTTGCTTGGGGAAGAGAACATGGGGTTCATTTCCCTGTTTGGATTGGCCCACCCAGAGCACATGGCTGGAAACACAAGTGTGCCTTGTTGCTTTGTTACATTCATTTGATATAAACCCTCCCCAAAGCATTGCCATGGAGTTGATTCCTACTTACAGTGACCCTACAGGACAAAGGAGAACTGTCCTCTGGGGTTGCCAAGGAATATTTCTCACAAAGCGCTCCTGGTGGGTTCAAACCACCAACCTTTCAGTTAGAAGCTGAGCTGAGCACTTCACCACTATGCCATAAGTCTGCTGCTTTAATTCGGCATAAACCCAAAACAGCAAACTCACTCTCATCGAGGCAGTTCCAATTCATAGCAACCCTGGATAGCGTTTGTGTGGCTGGAAATCTTTAGGGGAGCAGAAAGCCTCCTCTTTCTCCCATAGAGTGACTGGCTGGTTTGGAACTGCAAACATCTTGGTTACCAGGCCAGTGCTTATCCTGCAGATATTAAGTGCTATCAAGTTGGTTCTGACTCATAGCTGCACTGTATAGGGATTCCACAGAGTGGCTAGTGGGTTTCAGCTGTTGATCCTTGATATAGATGCTCTAAAAGCACAGGTGACCGCCCACGTTTTCTTGAGGCAATGCCTTCTAAAAATTTCTGAAAGTATCTAATGGTCTGGAAGATACCTATCCAAGCCTGCACACAGCCATGGGCACCTGCACACAGCCATGGGCACACGCACTCTGCCTATTTCTTTGTTGGGATCAAAGAAAGACTTTCACTTGGCCAAATTATGAACTGAACTCTCCAGAGGCATTTGCTTCCCCTTGGGACTCTCCCTTATGAGACTCCCCTATGGGACTCTTTCCCTTGTGTGCCACCGAGTCGATAGATCTTTAAAACCTTATTTTTCAAAGTGGCTGGTAGATTCAAACTACTGACCTTGTGGTTAGCAGTCCAGCTGATAATCTACTAAGCTGCCAGGGCTCCTTGTCGTTGTTGGTGTTGTTAAGCTCCATCAAGTCAGTTCCAACTTATCATGACCCTGTCTAGGGTTTAAAAGTGACATGTGATGAGTTTGAACCACCAGCCTGTGGTTAGCAGTCCAGTGCTTATCCTACAGCACCACACCAGGACTCCTTGCCCATTCCTAAATCCAGACCTGTTTTTCCACAGAACCAGATATGAGTTACTCACATGTTGCTGCTTTTGTTATTATGTCATTCCGACTCATAGAGACCCTATGAGCAGCTGATAAGTTTGAACCACCAACCTTGCTGTTCAAACTGACCTTGCAGTCCAATGCTTTATCCCACAGCACGACACCAGGGCTCCCTTCATGTATTAGTGTAAGTTAAACTTGTCACTAGGCTGTCCATCTTGGGTGTAGTTGTATTTCCAGCCTCCTCTTCTTAGAAGAAAATGAAAACTGAAGTCCCCTTTAAGGAATTTCAGGAGTTAAAGGATGATATATTTGAGGTAACAGTGCCCCCTAGTGTCCAGAAATTGTACCTTCGCTGTCTGGCAGTGGGTAAATGCTGCTACTGCTGCTGCTATGTGCTGTGTCAAGTCAGTTCAAGGGTAAAATACCAATCACAAGCATGGTGCCGGACTGGACAGTGTTTTGTTCTGTTGTGCATAGGGTAACTATGAGTCAGAACTGACTAGACAGCACCTAACAACAACAATATGTATAAATATACATGCATATGATATACATCTGGCTATATGTATATGGAGTCCTGGTGTGGCGCTGTGGGTTAATGCTTCAGACTGCAAAGCTGTTTCAACTGCAACGTCAGTGGTTCAAGCTCACCAGCTGCTCCTTGGAAACCCTATACAGGGTCGCTATGGGTCAGAACCAACTCGACGGCACTTAACAACAACAACATATATGTATATGGTGGTGGTGGTGGTTATATGCCATGGAGTCAGTTTCTACTCATAGAGACCCTGTATCAGGTTTCCAATAGAGCCAATACAGGTTCCCCTGTATCGGCTGTAAATCTCTATGGGAACAGAAAGTCTCATCTTTCTCCCACAGATCTTTAAGTGGATTCGAACTGCTGGCTTGCAGTAGCAGCCCAACACATAACCCACTATGCAACCAGGGCTTGTTGCTAGTGTTCCATAAATATTTTTTCTCAAAAGAAGCTGTCTTTGATTCATCTTGTCAGTTCAAGGAGGAAGACCAAAGAGTGGAGAGGTTATGGGGAGGGTCAGGGTGGAACATTAATCTGTTTGCCAATAGCCTTGGTCATAAAGGTCACCCTTTCCTGCAAACATGTGTTTGGATCAGCTGAGCCCTTGAACACACCAGGGGACTGACCCACTCACCCCAAAGCAGCTCAAAAGATGGGCTCTATGTATGCTGGCTCCTTGCTAAGGCTGCTGTCTGTCTGTCTGTCTCTCTCTGGACTGTAGTCCAACAAACTTCGTACAAAAACCCTGCGGAACACACGGAACCCCATCTGGAATGAGACCTTGGTCTATCATGGCATCACAGATGAGGACATGCAGCGGAAGACCCTCAGGTACTGCTGGGCAGGGGGCACGGAGGGAGGTAAGTGGGGTCTGAGACTGGAGGACCTGAGAGAGCACGCAGCTCAGGGTCATGCTTTAAAAAGACCTCTGCTTAGCTTCTGTCTTTTCTCTTTCCTTCTACAAAAACAACATATGTATCTGGTAGAAACGATTGAAAGTACAGATAAGTGAGGCTGGTAACATCTTGGTGTCTGGACATCTAAGCTGTATATGTGTGTGTCTGTGTTGTACAGATGTGTGTATGTGTAGCTCTGTAGGATAAGCACTTGAGTGCTAACCACATGGTCTGTGGTGCAAACCCACCACCCGTTCCTTGGAAACGTACGTAGAGTTGCTATGAGTCGAAACTGACTCAATGACACTTAACAACAAGGATACATGTGTATGGTTGTGTGTTTGTATATAATTTTAAAAAACTTAAGTATTAATTAAAATGGTATCTCTTATTAAGTAACTTACCTATCTTATTTAATTTTTTTATGCCATTTCATATTCTACAATGTTGTATTAAACTGCATTTTAAATTATATGTGTAATTAATAAATGCATTCTTATTATGAAAAGGTGTAGCAAAAAGCTGGACTCCTTTTAAACTGTGTGCCCTATTACCTCAAGCTGAGTCTCCTTTCTCCTTCCATTAATGTATGCATGCATGTATGTATGTATACACACACGTGCTCCATATGCTGGCAAGTCAAAAAGTATTGCTATAAATTCATAGACCCATTTATTAAACAAAAATATCAAAATATAAAGCTATTCTCACCTGACACAGCCTCCATCTAGGTCTATACACTTCCGAATGTGCTGATTTCATCTCTCTAGTCCTTCCCGCTTAAACATTGCCAGCAGAATTCTTTGATTTGTGTCACAACAAAATGGCAGTTTGGGCATCCTTGAGGGACCCAAATTGGTTCCTTTGAAATGTACTTTGAGTTTGGGAAACAAAAATAAGCCTGAAAGGGTAAGGTCAAGACTGTAGGGTGGATGGGGTAAGTTTTCCCTGTGAAATTCTCATAGGACAGCCCTTGGTACCCTTGAAGAATGAGCAGATGCAGGGTCATGATGGAAAACAATCCTCAGCGCAAGCTCTCTGGCCTTTTTCTCACCAACGCAACTTTCTGTTTTCTTAAAGCTTCTTTGTAAGCCCTGTGACCACCCTAGGTCCTTTGAGAAGATCTAACAAGACAATGCCTTCAGAATCCCAGTATTCAGTCATCATCACTGATGACTTGAACTGGCCCAGCAGATCCACTTGGAAGACGCTGCTTTGATTGGACCTTCGTCCTGAAGGCAGTGTGGCACTGTAGGTTAATGTGCTGGACTTCAAGGTCATTTGAACCACAAGGTCGGTGGTTCAAGCTCACTAGACACTCCTTGGAAACCCCATACAGAGTTGCTATGAGTTGAAACCAACTCAACGGCACTTAATAACAACAATGAGGAGACTAAGACTACTGTATTGCTGAGAGAACTTGTCTTGGAATAAAAACCCATGCATGCATGAACTCTGGTAGTGTAGTGGTTACGAATCAGGCTGCTAACCTCAAGGTCAACAGTTCAAAACTACCAGCGGTTCCTCGAGAGAAAGCTGAGGCATTCTGCTCCCGTAAAGATTTACAGCCTTGGAAACCCTGTGCAGGGTCACTATGATTCGGAACCGACTCCACGGTACTTAACAACAACAACAATGCATGAACTAGGACCATAGTATCAATACTTCCTTACTTATCTCCATGTATATAAATACTTAAGGGGCTCAGGTAGTGTAGTGGGTTACAAATTGGGCTGCTAATCACAAGGTCAGCAGTTCAAATCTACCAGCTGCTTCTCAGGAGAAAGATGAGGCTCTCTGCTCCTGAAAGATTTACAGCCTCAGAAACCCTATACAGGGTCACTCTGAGTCAAAATCAACTCTATGGCACATCACCACCACCACCACCATATACATACATACATATATATTATATGCATGTATATTTATATGTAAGGAACTCTGATAGCGTAGTAGTTACAAATCAGGCTGTTAACCTCAAGGTCAGCAGTTCAAAACTACCAGTCGTTCCACAGGAGAAAGATGAGGCTTTCTGCTCCCTTAAAAATTTATAGCCTTGGAAACCCTATACAGAGTTGCTATGAATCAGAACTGACTCCACGGCACACTACCACCACCACCACTACCATATTTATATATATTGCTGTTGTTAGGTGTGCTCTTGTCAGTTCTGACTCATATCAATCCAATGCACAACAGAACAAAACACTGTCCAGTGCTGCACCATCCTCGTGATTGTTGCTATACTTGAGTCCATTGCTGAGGCTTTTATGTCAATTTGTCTCTTCCGACATATAATATTATACATATTACATGTATTCCTATATATCATTTAAAGCAGGATCATGCTGTATACATCTAGAACAGACTTTTTTTCTGTAACAATACATCTGGGAGGCATAGTGATGAGAAGATATTTTAATCTATCTAATTTTTAGCTGCTTAAGAATATTCC
>NW_006408660.1:4282195-4319475 GCF_000296735.1 Chrysochloris asiatica
CTCATCTTTCTCCCACGGAACCACTGGTAGTTTCGAACTGCTGACCTTGAGGTTACCAGCCCAATTCGTAACCACTACGCTACCAGAGCTTCTTAGTCAGTCTTAAAATATGGTCAAAAATTTTCCAGCTCTCTTTTAAAAAGATGTCAAACCTTACAGATGCAAGTTACAGCTCCCTCATTCCCTCTTCTCCCTTTATCATCAAGGCTAAATGCTGCCCTGGATTCTATGGTTACTCATTCCTAAACATGTTTTACCTTCAACTACATGAGAGCTCTGGTAGTGTAGCGGTTACTAATCAGGCTGCGAACCTTAAGGTCAGTGGTTCGAAACTACCAGCCATCATGGGAGAAAGATGAGGCTTTCTATTCCCGTAAAGATTGACACCCTTGGAAACCCTGTACAGGGTCGCTATGGGTCAGAACTGACTCGACGGCACTTAACAACAACAACATGAGAGAAAGATGAGGCTTTCTCCTCCCACAAAGATTTTTAAAGCCTTGGGAACCCTATAAGGGCCACAATGAGTTGGAATTGACTCCACTTAACAACACTTAACAACAACATAATTATGTATCTATAAAAATATAGGTGATATTGTTTTACATGTTTTCAAGTTTTGTATCAGTTTTCCTTAAAAGATCTACATCTCAGATGTTTTCTATTACTGGCTAAACTCAAATTCACTGTCCTCAAATCAATTTCGACTCATCACAACCCCATGGCAAACAGTGTTTCCAAGACTAAATTTTTACGGGAACAGAAAATTTCATCTTTCTCCCAAGAAACAGTTGATGGCTTTGAACCACCAGGTTTTCATTAGCAACGTAAAGGTAACAGAAAATGACCTTGCTTCCTTTCATAGACACAGTCTAGGAATGTGTCCTTAGAATAGAAATCAAGAATAAATCATTCTAGATCATAGGATATGTGGGCATTTAGTTTTGTTTTTAGTTTCTACAAAGAAACTACTTTTCAAATCCACTATTCCAAGCACATCATTCCTACTCATTACAATATTGCTTTAAGTAAAATGTTTTGTCTTAGTGTTAACATCTATTTGGAAACATGCATAGATCATAACTGTACATGTTGGTCTGGTTTGGGGTCATCTTTATGGAAGCTAATTGTTGCGTTGTTCTACTGTGGAGTGACTGTTGGGCTTGGAACCACTGACCTTTCAGTGAATAGCTGAGCGCTTAACCACTGTGCCACCAGCAATCCTTGCTGAGCCTGACCCTAACAATCAGTAGACAAGAAATCCTAGTATTCCTATACACATTGCACATTCCTTACCACATCACCCACAGTCCTCAGCATGAATGAGAGCTCAGTGTGGGCTCCTCATTCCCTTCCCTTTCTGTCCACCACAGGATCTCTGTCTGCGATGAGGACAAATTTGGCCATAACGAGTTTATCGGTGAGACCAGATTCTCACTCAAGAAACTGAAGCCCAATCAGAGGAAGAATTTCAATATCTGTCTGGAGCGGGTCATCCCAGTGAGTGCCTTTGTCCCAGGACTCGGGTGGGGAGGAGAGTTGGAGATACTGCCTTCCCCTTCATATTCAGGGGCCAGACATCCCAGGGTAAAGATTTCAGGTCAGAACATCCAAGGTTGCCTCCTGGCTCTGTCATTTGCCAGTCTGTACTAACATCATCTTTCCAAATGTCAGTGAGACTGGGAAGGGCAGTGTGGCTGACCTGGGTTTAGAATCTAGCGCATGGCCTTGGCCAAGGGAATGAATAACTCTGGGTCTCAGTGTTCTTGTCCGTAAATGACATCATTGCAGTACCTACCTCAGCAGAGGTTTGTGTGAAAATAAATACGTAAAGATCTGAACCTAGAGGGTAATAAGAATTCACGAATTGCTGTGTGTTGTTACCATAGAAATAGCCCTGCCTTGCCTACCTGATGTCAAGTCCAGAAGCACCATATAAATAAAGCAGATACTTCTCCCCTCACTAATCAACACAGCTTGGTTCCAAAGACCAGGTCATGATGGGAAAATTGGCATTCTCCAAAACTGGAGGAGGACCACATCAGATCACCAAATGCAAGATGACAACATCCTTACCTAACTGCCAAGTTACAGCATTACGTAACTTCCAAATTCTCTCATTACATAACTGCCAGCTTACGATTTATAGAACTGCCAAATTACATCATTATATAACAGCCAGATTACATTATTATGTAGCTGCCAAATGACACCGAGAATCGGGGCCCAGCCAAATTGGCACATAAGCTTAACCATCACATCCAACTTTACATTCATTCGCCTTGTTCATTACTGCCAGAGGTATGCCATTAATGCACAAACGAGTTGGATAGTTTTTCTTCCTACTGTCATAAATAAGAAACCTCAGAGAATGAGATAGTCAATGAGTGTGGAGTAGGTGTATAGCATGAGCTATGGAGCCAGACCATCTGGGTTTGAATCCTAACTCTGCCACTGAGGCAAATAACTAACGTCTCTGGGTCACATCTATAAATGGAGAGATAACAAAGTACCATCTCTACAGAGGAAGGTGTGGTGGGTCCATACGATAGACACTGGATTGTCAACCACAAGGTCTGTGGTTTGAGCCCACTAGTTCCCATGAAGATGCAAAGCCTATATAGGGTTGCTATGAGTCGGAACCAACTCAATGGCACTTAACAACAACAATGGCAAAGGGGCTCATAAGGACGAAGTATTACTATACATGTAAAGCATTAGAATGTTTGTTATGTTGTCATCATTGCTAGAGGTGGTCCTTGCCCTTTGAGAAAGAAAAGCAAGGACTAGATCGGGGTTCAGAATCACCCATGGATGCTAAGACCAGAGCTTTGCAAATTAAGACTTGTGGGGCTCTCTCTTGGAGATTCTGACTTAATGGAGTCATCATGTGAGGCCCCATAGGAGGTATTTTGGAGATGAGCCACCCTGTGCTTGATTGAAAAATGGGACAAATTCATCTCTGAATGGAAGGCAATGACTGTGGTAGAACCCAGTCCTTTTACAGTCCTCACCCCTGCCATGTCCTTGATCCTCTGGGCTGAGTGAGGGTCAGCTCCCCAAGGGAAGCCTTGGGGCCAACAGGGAGAATCCCACCACATCCTCCCACCAGATGTCTGCCTCCAGGATAGAATAACATTGTTTACATAGCGTAAGCGTGGAAACAAGATACAATATGGAAAACTGCAAGAAAACATTTATACCAAACATCAGGCTCCAAACAGATCATTAATAAAAATCCTGGTGTGAAGAGCTTCCTGTGGGGCTTGGCTGACTTTCCAAGCTACTGTTCCTTTCCACATTCAGTGAGCCAACTTGCTCAACAGAGACCCTGCCCAGGTCCTAGGTCTGCCCACTTTGGTGCAGTGGACACTGGCAGTATCCAAGCCACCATGGACTTGATCTTTTTCTGCCGCTCTTTCCCTCCGCCCTTCCATTGCCAGCTTCTCCCACTATGCTCACTGAGGACTGGGACATAGAAGTGCTGTCCCCTAGTCTCTGGACCTCAGTTTTCCTCTTCTGTAAAGTGGGCAGGTTGAATCTAGCCAGCAGTTTTCAAACTGTGTTCTCCAGATCTTGAGACTCCAAAAAGAAGACTTAATGAGTTTAGGGTAAGAAGGTTCTGTCACTTACTGACTGGGCAACCTTGAGCAAGTAACTTCACTACTCTGACTCTGACCCTCAATGTCCTTATCAGTAAAAGTAATAGAATTTATATCATAGATGGCTGTGCATTAACATAGTCTGTCATGTGGCTTAAAGGAACTCTGGTAGCGTAACGGTTATGAAATTGGGCTGTGAACCTCAAGGTCAGCAGTTTGACCTTGTTCCAGCTGTTCCACCAGAGAAAGATGAAGCTTTCTGCGCCCATAAAGATTTACAGCCTCAGAAACCCTATACAGGGTCACTATGAGTCAGAACAGACTCCTCTGCACACCAGCACCAATCCTGTGGCTTGTATTATATACATTTTAGCCAACAGGGGAAGAAAGATGGTCTCAGGAGCTTGGAAACCCCATCATCAGGATGCTGGATGCTAATGGAGAGGAGTGAGGGGCTTCTACTCCTTGTTTTCAGAAGTGAGCCATAGACAATGTTATTTTCTTTTGTTTCCTTGGAAGATGAAGCGTGCTGGGACCACCGGGTCAGCCCGAGGCATGGCCCTGTATGAGGAGGAGGTGAGCCCTGAGGGTGTTGAAGGCTACAGGTGGAGTTGTACCTGGTATGGTAGTTCCCTCCTCTCCCTCCCTGGCTCTCCCTCCACTTTCTCCCACAGCCACCTGCCCTTGGCCTCCAGGCTCTGGAACCCAAGACCAGTGTGAACTATACCCTGAATGAAGCCTCTTAAGTGGGGGAGTCCCCTGCTCTCACTCCTGAGACACCCCGTGTTCCTTGATCCTGTTGGCAAACCCTCCACAGACTATGCCACATGACTGGAGTGGTGGTGTCCCCAACCCCAAGGGGACGGGTAGGCTCTCACAGCTGTGTCTGGCCGGGTGTGTGCTTAAAGCAAACATCAGAACCCTCTGCCCAGGCCCCTCTTGGAACCCAAGGCACTGTGCTCAGGAGGAAACTGGTTGACACTTTGTCTTGGACTAGGGTCAAGGTTTATCAGTGAGGGTCAGTCAGTGACCAGCCTCAGGCTCAATTGTGTCCAAGTAGATAGGACTCAAGTGATGTCCTGCATGCCGCACATTGTCCAGTGTCCTAACCTCCATTTGGTCCTCCCTGAAGAAGGGGGTCACTGCTGCTGTCCATGTTGCTGACCCACTTTAATAGGCTGGCATCTACCACCCTAGCCAACCTCTTCCCAATGCTTGCCATCCATGATCCACAGTCCCTTCCCCTCCCTTCCTAAGCCAACACACCGTCTTCCTCTCATAGCAGGTGGAACGTATTGGTGATATAGAGGAACGTGGCAAGATCCTGGTGTCCCTCATGTACAGCACCCAGCAGGGAGGCCTCATTGTGGGCATCATACGCTGCGTCCACCTAGCCGCCATGGATGCCAATGGCTACTCAGACCCATTCGTCAAACTGTGAGTCAGTGTCTTGGGGCCATGAGTGGTCCCTAGTGGGGGTCTCAGATCCTTGGAAAGGGAGAACCAGAGAGCTTCCCCAAGATCACTGTCCACTTAGGCCCAGAGAGGGGAAGGAATGTGCCCAGTGTCACACAGGGAGAGAGATCCAGAACTGGCTAGAGTCTCAGGCAATCAGATTGGTGTATGTTACTGGCCCATATGAGAAGCTTTGTGGCTCTGTCCGCTCCAGTGGTGGAGGGTGGTCAGCAGGGTTGTGATGCCCCAGTTATGTTCCCAGGAGTCATCTGCTCATCCCTCCATCAACTTGGAACCCTACCACCAGAAAAGCAATCTGGCTTTTCCCAGATTCAGTCTGGAAATGTTCAATAAGAAAAACCCTTAGATTGTGGGGTAATTCCATTCATCTCATCATGGGGAATAAAATCGACTTGGTTCTTTGTCTTAGCCTGTATCATCTGAGGACAAAATATCCAAGGATTTTATTGGGGGAGATGCCTTTGCCAGGGACAATAGGGAGCAGGTCAAGGGAGACTGGGAGAGCTGTTGAGTCTTCGCATTATGCATATGACCCAAGAGAAGGGAAGCTGGATGGAAGCATCTTAGGTATAAGCAGGAAATACTCAACACAAAATTGGTCATCAAAAAAAGCCCTGTATCTCTAAAAGGCCTCTTTTGGCATCTCTGCCATGCTCAGCCATTTACCAGGAACATGAAATACTGCATGTATGTCAAAACGTAGTCCCTAGAACACTGGACTTGGAAGTCTTGAGGTCCACTCTCTCATGGTCACCATTGTATCAACCCAGGATTCAGCTCTCATCTCTGCTAGCTGTGTGAACACAGCAAGTTACTTAGCCTTTCTGAACCTCAGTTTCTTCATTGTAAAAAGAGAAACAATACAGGTAGTTTAACTTATCTCTGAGAGTAAGTGTAAAGTTCAGATGATATATCACATGTGGAACAATTGCAGTGGTGCCTAGGATAGAACTTGATCTACTCTCCATAAAATTCTTACTTTCCTTTGGATAGCAAATGTCTCACCATGTGTCATATTACAGCTGTGCTCCACAGGGTTCTCAATGACTGTTTTTATTGTTGTTGTTGTTTTGAAGTAGATCACCAAGCTTTTCTTCTTGGGTATCTCTGGGTGGACTAAAATTCCCAACCTTTTACTTAGCACAACCTAGGGATGGTCTCTTAATATTTTCTAGCTGTGCTACCTTGAGCTCTCAGATTGACTTCTCTGGGTCTCAATATCCTCATCTATAAAATGTTGTTGCTGCTGTTAGGTGCCATCAAGTTGGTTTCGACTCATAGTGACCCTATGCACAGAAGAATGAAACACTGCTCGGTCCCCTGCCATCCTCACAATTATTGGTATGCTTGGTCCCATAGCTTCTGCCACTTTTCCAGTCCATCTCCTTGGGGATCTTTCTCTTTTTTGCTGACCCTCCACTTTACCAAGCATGATGTCTTTCTCCAGGGACTGGTCCCTCCTGATAACATGCCTGAAGTATGAGACATGAAATCTTTACATACTGACTTGTAAGGAGCACTCTAATGATATTTGTTGCAACACAGATTTGTTTGTTCTTCTGGAAGTCCATGGTACACATTTAAATTTCTTCTCCTACTTCACAATTCAAATGCATTGATACTTCTATGGTCTTTATTCATTGCCCAACTTTCGCATGAATATGAGGCTATTGAAAATACGATGACTTGAGTCAGGCACACCTTAGACCTCAAACTGACGTCTTTGCTCTTGAATACTTTAAAGAGGTCTTGTGAAGCAGATTTCCCTAATGCAATACATCATTTGATTTCTTGACTGCTGCTTCCATGAGGGTTGATTGTGGATCCAAGCAAAATGAAGTCTTTGAAAACTTCAATCTTTTCTCCATTTATCATGATGTCATTGATTGGGTCAATGGTGAGGATTTTGTTTTCTTTACTTTGAGGTGCAATCAATATTGCAGTCTTTGATCTTCATCAGTAAGTATTTTAAGTCCTCGACACTTCTGGCAAACATACGACAAGTTATTTGTCAGTCTTCCTCCAATCCTGATGCAATGTTCTTCTTCAGATAATCCAGATTTTCAAATTATTTGCTCAGCATGCAGATTGAATAAATATAGTAAAAGAATACACCAACACACACTTTATTGATTTTATGCAATCCAGCATACCCTTGTTCTGTTCAAACAACTGCTTCTTGGGCAATGTATAGGTTTCTCATGAGCACAATTAAATGTTCTGGAATACCCATTCTTTCCTGTGCTGTTAACAGCTTGTCATGATCCACACAGTCAAAAGCCTTTGCATAGTCAATAAAGCACAAGTAAGCATCTTTCTGGTATCCTGTTTTCAGCAAGACCCATCTAACATTCCACATCCTCTTCTGAATCCCACTTGAATTTCTGGCAGCTCCCTGTCAATGTCTGCTGCAGCCATTTAAAAATTATCATCAACAAAATTTTACTTGCATGTGATACTAATATTGTTCAATTGCTTCTACATTCAATGGGGTCACCTCTCTTTGGAATGAGCACAAATGTGGATCTCTTCCAATCAGTTGGCCAGGGAGCTCTCTTCCAAATTTCTTGGCATAGATGAGTGAACACCTTCAGTGCCTCATCAGTTTATTAAAAGATTTCAATTTGCATTCCATCATTTCTTGAAGTCTTGTTTTTCACTAATGCCTTCAGTGCAGCTTGGCCTCCTTCCATCAGTACCATGATCCTATGCTACCTTTGAAAGGGTTGAATAGCTACCATTTCTTTTTGGTACAGTGACTGTGTGTTCGTTCCATCTTCTTTGGGTGCAAAACAGCATTATTCAATATTTTGCCCATAGAATCTTTCAGTATTTCAAATTGAGGCTTGAATTTTTCTTCAGTTCTGTCAGCTTGAGAAATGCTGAGTATGTTCTTCCCTTTTGGTTTTCTAGCTCCAGGTCTTTGCTATAATTTCATTATAATACTTGACCTTGTCTTTTTGAGCTGCCCTTTGAAATTGTCTGTCCAGCAGTTTGACTTCCTCATTTTTTCCATTCGCTTTAGCATCTCTATACTGGAGAGCAAGTTTCAGAGTAAAATGGAGAGAATAAAATTGGGCATTAGTTTGAGTCCTCTAAAAAGCAGATGACAAAACAGGATGAGGTGTACAAGAGTTTTCTTGAGGGAAACATCCGTGAGGGAAGCTCTGAGACAGCCAGAGAAGGCTGGTGAAGCCCACAGACTGATACAGGTCTGACCCCCATGAAGTGATATAGAAAAGGGAAGGTCTGAGAGGAAGAATCTTAGATGGTGCTGCAGTCCTAAGGAAGTTTCATCTAGGGCAACATGGAATCCTGGAGTACAAAGTCATCCACTAAAGTCATCCATGTCCCAGGCATGGGCCTGCTTCAGTATCCCTGCCGTCTTATTCAATGCCCATGGGAAACATGACCCTGGCTTGAGGGTGAGTTCAGAGCCCACCAGCTCAGTCAATTTCACTTCCTGCCCCTTGACACCTGACAGGGGCATTTTCATAGTGTTGGGTACATAGCAAGTACCCAATAAATGCTTGCCATTGTGCTTACCAATAATTTTGTTGTTGTTGTTAAATGCCGTTGAGTTGGTTCCAACTCATAGTGACCCTGAATTTCTGAAGAGTGGCTAGTGAATTTGAACCGCCAACTTTGCGGTCCAGTGCATTATCTCAGTCATGACAAAGCACACTTTTTAGTGTTCCCTCCAATCTGGGAGACACCCCACTCTCAACACAGCCTCTAGTAACAGAAAACAATACTTCCCCCAAGCCCTTGGCTGAAAAACCAACTTTCCCAGAAGGTGATTTAGTTAACAAAAGACACAGGAGTCATGGGGGAATTTGATTCCCAAGAGCCATTTGGGTTTCTCATGGGGCCCAAGAAAATTTGCTCATGGGATGCCATCTTGCATGCCATTAAATCCCAGCTCTGTGCATATCAGGTTGCTTAAGTAGCTTTTCCCATCATCCCTCTCTCATCCAGCATCTTCCCAGGACTCGCTGTGGGGTAAATCAATCTGTGAAGTGAGTCTCCAGATGCTTCCAGTGGGAGGAAGTGGTGGCTGAACTGGGTTCAGATTCCAGAGCCACCAGTTTCCAGCTGTGTGACCTGAAGCACATGTCTCAACCTCTCTGGACCCTCAGTTTCCTTATATGTAAAATGGGGTGACCCTAGTTCAAGCACC
The DNA here is from genome assembly GCF_000296735.1 of Chrysochloris asiatica. Lineage (NCBI taxonomy): Eukaryota > Metazoa > Chordata > Mammalia > Afrosoricida > Chrysochloridae > Chrysochloris > Chrysochloris asiatica. The sequence continues at coordinate 4,291,454 of NW_006408660.1, forward strand.
TTTATGTGAGGGTTACATACACCCACAGTAAATATTGGACAGTTCTCAATGTTGACTCGCTTTATGGCTTGTTCATCAGAACACTGGGAGGAGGCTTTAGGGTCTTCAAAAGGCTTTTTTGATTCATTAAATTTCATCCAAACAGTGTCTTTTGTCTCCTCTTAGCTGGCTGAAACCAGACATGGGAAAGAAGGCTAAACACAAGACTCAAATTAAGAAGAAAACCTTGAACCCTGAATTTAATGAGGTAAGGCTGCCCCATTCTCTGTTTTGGTCCTGGGATAGTGCCCACATGTCAGGAAGACAGAAGCTCCCTGCTAGAATGTTCTTTATCACACTGTTGTGTGCCACAGAGTCAGTTCCAACTCATAGTGACCCTGTATAGGGTTTCTGATGCTATAAATCTTTACGGAAGCAGAAAGCCTCCTCTTTTTCTTTAAGACCTGCTGGTGAATTAAAAATTCTCACCCTGTGGTTAGCAGCCCAACACATAACCCACTCTACCACCACCAGGCCTCCTTTTTAATCACATTGTTGTTGTTCAGTGCCATCAACTTGGTTCTAACTCATAGCAACCCTATGTAGGGTTTCCAAGGAGCAACTGGTGGGTTTGAACCACCAAACTTATGGTTAGCATTTCAGTGCTGATCCTACATTGTTGTTTTTGTTGTTGTTAAGTGCCGTCAACCCTACATAGCAACCCTACCTAGGGTTCTGTTCCAACTCATAGCAACCCTACATAGGGTTCCCAAAGAGCAACTGGTGAGTTTGAACTGCTGACCTTGTGGTTCAAACAGACCCGGTCGTCTAGTGCTTCATCCTACAGTGCCACATCAGGACTCCTCTATTGGTGGTGGTGGTGGTTATGTGCCATGGAGTCAGTTCTGATGCATAGCAACCCTGTATAGGGTTTCCAAGACCGCAAATCTTTATGGGAGCAGAAAGCCTCATCATTCTTCTGTGAGATGGCTGGCAGTTTTGAACTACTGACCTTGAGATTAACATCCTGACTCATAACCACTACACTACCAGAGCTCCCCTATGTTAGGGGAAGAAAAACTTCACTCATAGATCAGTCTGGTTTATCTACAGAAGTGATAAGTTTCTTCTCATTGAAGGCAGTCAAGCCTAAACTAATCCACAGGTTAGGGATGCCATAGGGAGAAAGCTGAGTTTGGAGAAAGATTGAATTTAATCATCTGAAAGGTCTTTGTCAAGTCAACTTGGGCTTTGGAGAGAAATTTAATTTAACCATCTTCAAGGTCTTTATTAATCTACTTTGGTCTTTACTGATTCCAAGAAATAGGGGCAGCATTGGCCTGAACTGTCCATCCAGCTGGTGCTGCCCTCGCCCTCTCCTTCATGCCCCACGTCCACCTAGCGCCTCAAGTCCTGCTGCGTACACTCCTTGCTCTGTGTTCTCACGATCACTGTCCTGATTCAGCCCCTAACAGTTTATGCTTGGACCATTGCCATAGACACCTGATTTGCTTCGCTGTTTTGTCATCCTCCATGTAATTTGTGAGTTTTCTAAAATATAAATCTGAATTTGTCACCCTTTTGCTAAATAAACCAACAATGGCTCCCTAACTCCATAACCTGACATCTGAGCCCTCCCCTACCTCCCTAGTCTCAGACCATTCTCTTCTCAGCTTTTGCTGGTTTCTTATCCTGAACTTCCCTCCTTCTCTCTGACAAACTCCTAGTCATCTCTCAGGCCTGAACTAAAGTGTCACCTCCTACATATATCCCTCATGTATTCTTTGTGCTTCTCTTCATCTTGTGCTGTCCCTCTGAGCTTCAATCACCTGTTGGTAAGCCTGTCAGAGAATGAGGACCCTTAAATATCTGTGGAATAAAAGGGGAAAGAGTAGAAAATACACGGGTTCCAATCAAAACCACCACCACTCATCTGTCAGTTTTCCATACTATGGTGGCTTGCATGTTGCTGTGATGCTGGAAGCAATGCTATCAGCATCTCAAGTCCCAATAGGGTCACCCATGGTAGATAGGTTTCAGCAGAGCTTCCAGACTAAGACAGACTAGGAAGAAAAGTCTGGCAATCCAGTGTACTTCTTAAAATCAGCCAAGGGAAACCTTATGGATGAAAACCTTATGGATTACAACAAAACACTGTCAGATGCACTGATACAATGTTGAAGATGACACAAAACAAAAAATTGAAGCAGCATTTCATTCCACTGGGGCTGATTTGACAGCAATTCACAACAATACTAGAATTCACACACATAGGCAGAACCCAGAGAAAATCATTCCACCAGTTCATTGGGCCCTTGTGGCTCCCAAAGTCTCTTTGGCCTGGTCCCCTGGCCTCTCTCTGCCCATGAATTTTAAGTAAAGACCCAATTCCTGCTGCCCTGCCCTGCCTTCTCCTGGAGTTTAAACAAGTCACAAAATAAAAGAAAGCTAAATGGCCTATACATACCACAGTGGTAACTCATCAGAAACAGAGAAAATCCAGACCAGACCCCATGTTGCATCACAAACTGCCACAAAAGTATTTGTAAACATTGGTCCCCAGTGCAGATAAGCATATGGGGGCATGCATGCACTGATGATAAAGCAAAGTGCAGTGACAGAACGCTCGTCAAAACGCTCGAAAAACCTTATTGTCTTTTCATTGCAGTTTTATTTATTTTTGGAAGAGGCAGTCACATATTTTCAAAATTCAAAAATACTAGCAGGTAGGATAGGGTCACTCTGAGTCGGTACCAACTTGATGGCACCTAAATACAAGAAGCCAGGAAAGAATCCCTGTCTTGCCACTTGAGTTGCCACTCACCTATATTCTCCCATACATTAAGCAAATATGGAGTCCCTAGGTGGTACAATAAACAGCATTCTTATCAACAGAGAAAAGATTGAAGTCGTCAAGGACTTCATTCTTCTTGGATCAACTATCAACACTCAAGGAAGCAGCAGTCAAGAAATCAAACGATGTAATTCATTAGTCAAATCTGTTGCACAAGACCTTTTTAAAGTGTTGAAGAGCAAAGATGTCAGCTTGAGGACTAAGGTGCACCTGACCCAAGCCATGGTATTTTCAATAACCTGATATGCATGTGAAAGCTGGACAGTGAATAAGGAAGACCGTACAAGAATTGATGCTTTTGAGTTATGGTGTTGGAGGAGAACATTGAAAGTGCCATGGGCTGCCAAAAGAACACACAGATCTGTGTTGAAAGAAGTGCACCCAGAGTGCTCCTTAGAGGCCAAGATGGCCAAACTTCGTCTCTCATACTTCGGACATATTGTCAGGAGGGACCAGTCGCTAGAGAAGGATATCATGTTTGGTAAGGTGGAGGGTCAGAGAAAAAGAGGAAGACCCCCAACAAGATAGATTGGCCAAGTGGCAGCATTAATGGACTCAAGTGTGGCAACAATTGTAAGATTGGCCCAGGATCGGGCAGTGTTTCATTCTGTTGTGCATAGGATCACTATGAGTCTGTTCCAACTCGATGGCACATAACAACAACAATGTGGTGCAACTAGTTAGTGCACTCAGCTGCTCAACACAAGGTTGGAAGTTCTAGTCCACCCAGAAGCACCTCAGAAGAAAGGCCTGGCAATCTATTTCCCCAAAAATCAGCCATTGGAAACTATGAAGCACAGCTATGAAGCACAGTCTTACTCTGACACACACAGGATCGCTCTGTGTTAGCATCAATGCCATAAAGCAACTGATTGAAGAAAAATATGTACAATGAGTTTGTTTTTGTTTTTGTACAATAAACCCACTGTTCTCCATCTTAACATTTTACCAACTCAGTAATTCACTTCTTGTGTTTATATAAATCAATCATCACAGATGTGCACAATGACTTCACCTTAAGGATGCCTTTAGCAGTACCATTACCATAGTGGAAAATTGGAGACAACCTATAGATCCAGTAGTCAGGGGCTAAGTAGTCAGGGACTACAGTGACACCACCATTAAATCTGACCACTACAATGTAGCGAGCATGGTGGCTCTGTAAGACAGCCTCAGGACTTCAAACCACAAGGTCAGCAGGTTGAGCCCACCAGTTGCTCCGAGGGAGAAAGACTTTCTGCTCCCATAAAGATACAGCCTCAGAAACCCTACACAGGAGTGCTATGAGTCAAGCACTGAAACCAACTCAACAGCACTTAACAATACTACAATGCAGAAAAATATTTCTTACATAACAAGTTGGTTTTTAGCATCTGTTATAAAGTGGAAGAAGGAAGCTACAGCACTCACTGTATGCTGAGTGTTATTTCGTATGAAAAAACATACATCTCTACAGGTCTTGAAAGGTCATGGTTCTGAAAGGGTGCAGCTTTGAACACCTCATGGAATGCTGTTCTGTTCTGCACTTTGGGGGCTGCCATAAGCTAGAGTCAAGTCGACTGTAAGTCACAATGACAACACAACAACATATGCACACACATGGCATGTTGAGTTACAAAGGTCCTCGTGTGTCTTCACAGTAAGCATGTCATTAAGAAGAAATACTATTCTCTGATAAATCAGATTGTCTGGGCACATAAGTGCTGATCCTGGTAGCAGTCTCAGACCAGGCCTCTCTTCTCTTCTGATCCATGGAGAGAGGGGGGAACCCACTCAGAAGCTTCCAGGAGAGAAGGACTGAGTTCCTGGTCATCTGCCTTCAAGGGACATGATTAGAACCAGCTCGATTACACAAACGTCTTCCTGCTGTGCTCAGCTCCATACAGAGAGTCCATTGAAAAGAGAATTCGCCGGTTTGAGAGACTTTGTTTTACAGAGTGCTTGTTGAAAGGGAATTGCCAAGCCTGGAGTAGAGACTCTCATCAGAGTGGAAAGCCAACTTGTGCCCGCACTATCCAGCTCAAGGGGCTCCTCTGACCTCCTGGGACTCGTTCTCTTAGCTCAGGGCTTCTCTCACTTGTGTGTCTCCCTTTGTGGCTTACAGGAGTTTTTCTATGACATCAAACATAGTGATCTGGCCAAGAAGTCACTGGACATCTCGGTCTGGGACTATGATATCGGCAAGTCCAACGATTACATTGGTGAGTGCCCCCAACTCCAGCACTCTGTGAGCTCCCCAGGAGACATGGAGAACCTGACCAGTGCTGACCAGAGCTCCAGCCACCCTTCTTCCCTGTCAGTAACCATATCATCCACATGCCAAGTGAGACCCAGGATCAAGTGTTTGGTCCCATTGGGAATGCCTTCCTAGGAAAGGGCTTACCGAGCTAGTCATGGTGCTGCCTACTAAACAAATCACATCCAGTGCAATGCAGGCATACCTGGCTTTATTGTGCTTCACTTTACTATGACTGCGTTTTGTATCAATGGACGTCTAAGGCAACCCTGTGACAAGCATGTCCCTGGGTACCATTTCCCCAACAGCACGTGCTCACTTCGTGTCTCTCTGTCCTATTTTGGACATTGTCTAAATAGCAGTTTTCATCATGCTAGTGTAAACATAATGTTTACATACTCGGGGAAACCAACAAAATCATGTGACTTGCGATACTCACCTTATTGGGAACTGAATCTGCAAGGTCTCCCAGGTCTGCCTGTAATGAAATCCCAGACCAGTAAGAAGAAGGGTGATGGGAAATGTCCTTAAACAATTGGCAAGTCCAGGGTGGAAGTTTTCATTTCCTCACTCCTCCAAACCATGAGGAAGAAAACAAGAGGAAAAGGAGCAGAGTGGGAGTTCCAGGCGGGGTACCCAGCCACAGGATTGAGCTAGACAATGACGCTGACTCTGCAAACAGCTGACGAGAATGCAGAGATGTGAGAGTTCATTTCAGTGAGTGGGGTAGTGACCGGTGGTGGTAGTGTTTGTGCTTGTCAAGTTGACACCAACTTATAACAACTCCACATGTAACCAAATAGCACATCAGCTGGTCCTTGGTCATCTTCATGATCATTGGTCTATTTAAAGTCCAGTGTTGTAGCTATTGGATCAACCCATTGCATTGAGAGTTTTGTTTGGTTGTGTGCATGCCATCAGGTCAATTTTGGCTCATAGCAGCCCATGTATCAGAGTAGAGTTGCCCCCAGTGGGTTTCCTAGGTTGCAATCTTACAGAAGCAGATCACCAGGTCTTTCTCCCATGGAGCCACTGGATGGGCTCAAACCTCCAGCCTTTCCGTTAGCAGTTGAGCGCCTAACTGGTACAGCAGCAATGCTTTTCAATTGGCTGTTGTTATTAGGTGGCCTGGCTTGATTGGTAGAGGCCTTTTACAAACAGGCAGTGGCGCTGTGAATTGATACTATAGCAGTAAACATCACATGTTCTTGAATAGATGACCTCCAGCCAGAGAAGGTCAACAGTAATAATCATAATCATTATGACCCTCTCTTGGGAGTCATTTCTACATCTTTTCTATACTATCTGTATGCCTGCTGCCCAAGTCACTGAGCAGGTCACTGTTTGGTGGCAGTTTCCCCAGGAAGATACTTGGGTCCAGGATGCGAGTCCACGCATCCCACAACTGTAACCATGCCTCTCTCTTTCTGTTTTCTTCAGGAGGCTGCCAGCTGGGGATCTCGGCCAAAGGGGAACGCTTGAAACACTGGTACGAGTGTCTGAAAAACAAGGACAAGAAAATCGAGCGGTGGCATCAACTGCAGAATGAGAACCACGTGTCGAGCGATTAAGGTGGTGCTGGGGACCCCCCCTTCAGCCTGCCCCAGCTTCCTACTGTGCACTGGTCTCTCATCCCAGTGCCAGCCTCCCCCATGCCTCCTCCACCCTCCTGGAGCCTGCATTGGAGGTCTCCCCTTGGCACTTCTGCCAAAGACCATCTCCTTGCCCTGATCTGAAATGCAGGCTCTGTGATGTCCCTCATTCTTGTAGGATGGCGCAGTGAGGATGGGAGACCTCCACGTGGAGTATGTTCATTTAACAACTGCTCAGTTAGGCTATATTGCAAAGGTTCTTTGGGACTGCTCAGACGCTCCTGGCCTTGAACATACACACCTCCCCTTTAGTTTCCTGTGTGGTGTTTGTATGTCCCCTCAGTTCTGAGTACATGTGATGAGGCTGTAAGAATGGGCTCTGGGGCAGAAACAAAACATCCCATTGCTCCTCCAACACCCCTAAATGTTGTTGTTAAGTCAATTCTGGTTCATGGCACCCACACGTATGTCAGAGTAGAGTTATGCTCCTCAGGGTTTTCCATGACTGATTTTTTTTTGGAACTAGATTGCCAGACCTTTCTTCTGAGGTATCCAATTCTAGATGGACTCAAACCTTTGACTTTTGGTGAATAGCTGAACGGGTTAACTATTTGCACCACCCAGTAACTCCATTCTCCAAAAACACATGCCACCAACTTCCAGAAAAACAAAACAAAACACAAAACCACAGTGTTTACACTGCCCTTGTTCCAGACCCATCTCAAAGGGACGCAGAATACGCAAAAGATACCCTCTCATTTTGTAGGTCAACTGTTTGCTTCCTAGCAAAAAAACATACAGAGAGAGAGAGAGAGAGAGAGAGAGATAATTTGTTCTCTCTCACCTTCCACCTTCTCTCTTTTCTTCTTATCCGTTCCCTTTCCCTTCCTTACTTTCTTCCCGTCTTCTCTTCCCTTGTCCCCACCTCTTGGTCCCACTTCCTTTTTCCCTCTCTAAGACAAGATACAAGCAAACAATAAAACAGTCTATCTTAACACAGCCTCATCCCCTCGCTGCTGCCCCTCAGAAGCCTGACCACAAACTCTGAGAAACTGGCAGAAACCCAAAGCCCCCCTCAAGCTGTGCTTCTTCAAAACCACCCACTTCTCCTGGGGCAGAACCTGATCCTTTTGGGCCCTGGGCTGGCTGCTGGCACGTCACAGTTGCATGGCAGCCCCCACCCCATAGAGAAGCATACTCAGCCTTGGCCTCCCCAGGTAAGCACTGGAGGCATGTAGAAGACTCCAGAGCTATGGGCCCAAGGGGGCTTCCCCAAAGCCCCATCCTTCCTGCTTCCTCTGCTCTTAGTTATATGAAAACGCATTCATTCCTTCTGCTCTTTCTGACTGGTACCTATGTCTTACTGGGAGTCACCCTGTCTTTTTCTGTGTCTACCTGTTTTTGACACTCTCTTTACCAGGTTTGTTAGGAGAATCAAACACCATCGTGGATATAAAACTTTAGAAAATAGTAGATCTTGACACCAAAGGCATTTTTCCCCATCATGAATCATTCCATCTTTCTTCCTCAAAAAAAGGAGGAAACAGCAATGAGGACCCATATTAGATATTTGAGGATTGTGAGAAAGAAAGAATTGGTTTTCCCAAGGTCTATCAAGTCTTCCTCCCTGAAAACTATCCTACTATGTACAAGCCCCCACCATTCTCCACCAGAGACATCAGACATATATTCAAACTCTTGTTTCTGTCAATCTCATATGGTGTAGCCTCCCTTTCAGGGCCCCTTAGCCCCCCTCCCTGCATACTTCACTAGAAAACACTAATCTCTTGCCTTGAATAACCATTTTTCTATATATACCTAGCTCTTCCCCAAGGTGGCCAACAGCCTCCCGGCCGCCATATTTCCTCTGGATGCTTTCTTTTTCCAGGAGGCCCTCTTATTTCCTTAGCCTCTGACACCTCTATTCCATGGTTTTCCACTAGGAGAAAGCATGCTGGCTGCGTTGCCCAAGCCTGATGCAGTGTTGGCACTAGAATGAGCATGCAGCTAGCTCTTCCGACCAATGTAACCACCTCCCTACCTAGAATACACATCCCCTCTAGTGCATGCAGAACTGGCTACCACCACCTTTCTTTGTGATGATGTACCACAAATAAAGTAGGAATATCCCGGACAACTGGAGGTCTGTGCTTTTCCTTTCTGGTTTCTGGTCTTTCTCCCCACCAGGATACACATCTACTCCAATGTTCAGCGTTTCATGAGCATCTGGCCCAAAGTACTTAAGCAATTTGTCAGAAATGTTAGGTACTTCCCAGAAGGAATACAATTTACATACCAAGGTAAGTTTTCTTCCAGGTCAAGTTGGAGACACTGTGCTTTTCTCATGCCCCAAAGCATGTTTTTCAATATTGGAAGCAGAAGACGAACATATTAAAACCACCAGGAGAGATTTTTTCAAACTACCCAGATTTACCTATGCCCTGGAAACAAGTTGTACATTTAAAGATATTTGGAAGTACTTCCTTTTGGATGCCTTGTATCCCACCCTTTTCATAACTTTGAAAAGCACATGTTGATGTCGCTTTGATGACTCAGGTGCACCTGACCCATGTCATGACCTTTTAAAATCACCTCATATGCATATGCATGGAAAAGTTGGGCAATGACGAAGGAAGACAGAAGAATTGATGCATTAGAATGGCAGAGTTGGTGAAGATTATTAAAGAACAAGTCAATCTTAGAAGAAACACAACCAGAGTATTCCTTAACAGCTAGGGTGGTGAGACTTTTTCTTATTTATTTTGGACACATCATCAGGAAAAGACAATCACTACTAGAGGACATGATGGTTGGTAGAGGGTCAGTATAAAAGAGGAAAACCATCCAAGAGATGGACTGACACAGCAGTGGACTCAAACATACCAACACTCATGAAGATGCCACAGGACCTGGCAAAGTCTCACTCATTCTGTTAGCCTTAAAGTCACTGTAAGTTAGAGTGGACTTGATGGAGAATAACAACAAAAATTGATCAAGTTGGTCCATTTTTCTCTACAATTTAGCCAGCTGCCACCATGTGTACAGAAGTGTTCATTAGAGCCAGTTCATTAATTACAGGCCTCATAAGAATGGAAGACACACGTTGTCACTCTCTTCCTGTGTTCATGACAGACATCACTAATATTTCCCTGTGCTCACAACAGACATCACTAGTCAATACAGTATCTTTCCCACAGAGCCTAGAAGTGGTCTCTGAATCCTCAATGCAGTGTTCCAGTCATGGATGGCAGTTGAAACCTAATTTCCATCCTTAAAGATTGATCTCTTTCCCCAAGCTTGGGAGACAAGCCTAGAAGGCTGGTTTATTCATAGCCATAGGAAAAGTATAGCTAAGTATTGGTGCACCTAACCTGGCATATTAAACCTTTTTCCCCCATTGAGATGAAATGAAACACTTTGCAAGCGGCAACGTGGTATGGGAGAAAACATCTGCCTAGAAGATCTCACCAGCGTTTGAACCAATTCAGTTCAGTGTTCAAATCCAGACACTGCCACATTCTAGCTGTGGAAACGTAGACAACATAGCCTCTCAGAATGCCTGTGTCCTTGTCTAATAAGTGAGATCAGTAGTCACTGCCTCATAGAGGAACCAAGAGTGTAAAATGAGATAATACAAGGAAAGTTCCTAATATTTTTTTTTAAACTTGCCATTCAATTGATTCCAATGCAGGTGACACCATGTGTGTCAGAGTAGAACTATACTCCACAGGGTTTTCAGTGGCTAGTTTTTCAGATGTAGATTGCCAGACCTTTCTTTCTAGGGACCACTAGGTAGATTTGAATGTCACTTTTTTATTTAGTAGCTATTTGGACTTTTCTGATACCAGCTGTTGTTGGTAAGTGCTGTCAAGTCAGTTCTAACTCATAGCAATCCTGTATAGGGTTTCCAAGGAGTGACTGGTGGGTTCAAACCGCTGACATTTCAGTTAACAGTCCAATGCTCATCCTACAGCACCATACCAGGATTCCCTGACACTTACTTGTTAAATGCTCTCAAGTCGATTCCAAATCATAACAGCCTTGTATAGGGTTTCCAAGGAACAGCTGGTAAGTTTGATCTGGTGAGTTTGATCTGCTGACTTTGCAGTTGACACCAACCTTGCCCTCCAGTGCTTTTCCTATAGCACCACACCAGTGCTCCTGATACCTACTATGGGCTCAATAAATTCCATCTCAAGTTGCTGGCCCCTCCAACCGGTTTCCTCACAGGTAAAAAAAGGCCTTTGAGCTGGTGTTGATGATAAACAAGGCTGAAAGCCAGAGAGGGCCAAATGTGACAGAAAACAGGTGTTTGAAGTCTCTGTGCAGATGTGAGCAGAGTCTCTAGCTGGTGCCAATAGAAACACAACCAAGAGCTAAAGACATCTATCTAGCTGAGCAGGAGTTAAAGGGGAGACTAAATGCAGAGGTTTGGCCGTCCCTTGGGGCTGACAAAGATGAGGCCAGGGAAAAGGGGGAGGCCAGGGACTGCTCATTCTTGATGAAAGCAAAACAGACTCAGCTATGGCTGGGCATAAAGCCAATGGTGTTAAACAGTGTCCTGAAAACCACCTGGGTTGACCCCACCTCCGTTTAATCAAATTTGTCAGGGAATTGGCCTAATAAGACTAAATAATACATCAGAACACATAAAAATCACAAAGAGCAATCTCCATGGTATGTTGCTGTTGTTAAGTGACTTCGAGTCAGTTCCAATTCATAGCCACCCTGTATAGCAGGAGTGGGGAAACCTAATATAAATTTATATTGTTATGAATAAAGCTCCTAGATTTATTGATTTCGAATCCTGTCTGTAGTTGCTTTGGCATGATTTTGTGGGCTTATACAGCCTAGGGCCAGATATTCTTCACCCCTCCTATATACGGTTTCTAAGGAGCAGATGGTGGGTTTGAACCACTGGCCTCGCAGTCCAGTGTTTATCTTACAGTGCCACACAATGACTCTTCTCTGTGGTATAAAATGCATGTTTTGCTTGTTTCTATGACCTTGAGTCCTGGTGTGGCACTGGACTGCAAAGTCGGGTTGAACCACAAGGTTGGCAGTTAAAGCTCACCAGCTGCTGCTTGGAAACCCTATAGAGGGCTGCTATGGGTTGGAACTGACTCAACAGCACTTAACAACAATAATGTGACCTTGAACAAATTTGTGACCTTGAGCAAGTCACTTCCCCCCTCAGTGCCTAGATTTACCGCTAGTAAAAGGAGGTCTTATGCTTGCACATCATGATTCTTACCTTTGACTAGCAAGAGAAATCTTGGTCTACTCCACCAAACCAGTTGTCCTTGAGTTAACACCAACTCACGGGGAGCCCATGTGTGTCAGAGTAGAACTGTGCTTCACATAGTTTTCAATGGCCAACTATTTGGAAATAGATCTCCAAGCCTTTCTCCCTAGGCACCTCTGGGTAAATTCAAACCTCCAGAGATATGTAACTGTGACCTTTTTGCCGAGAACCAGCTACTTGGCTGGATGGCCCTACAATACCTTTGCTGTCTGACATACACAAGAATGCATCAGCTATAATATCCTGCTTCTGTTTCTTTCAAGAGAACAAGAACTTATAGCCACCTACAAAGGCATGAAGCCATAGTCCTAGATTTTTACAATTATTTCCTCAATATTGTATTGAGGTAAGAACATTATCTCAACTCTTATCTAACTCTAAGCATTGTTTTAAACAGTTTGCCGATTTTGCATCTTTCCAAAGAATTCAACGTCAGTTTTCTAAGACAATATGTCTTTTGTACTCATGTTTCTTTGGTGTATAAAAATGTAATCCAAAGAATGCATTTCACCGACTGATTACTACAAGAACAAGCAAGTTGCTCCCCCAGGAAATATCAAGGCAAGTGGTCGGGTCCCCTCAGAGCAAACCCCCTTCCAAGACTAAGATTCAATGGGAATACACGCTCTGATTGGTGACCACGCTCATCACTGAAAAGGGGAAGTGCGGGAAAAACAGCAATGAAGATGTGAGCTAAGCCCTACAACTTTCAATAGACTCCTATGAATCCTAGTGAAGACCTGGTTGGCCAGCAGTGTGGCAAGACCTGGGGACTCTTGGGCCCAGAGTCAGTGACATAGCCACAGAGGACTAGAGTGGAGAGTGAAGCATCCAGCTGATAAGAAGAGAGGGCATATGCACAAGAACACCCACACTTGCAGATAATACCCACTTGACCTGGCTTCAATGACTGCATGATCAGAGCTCAACTAGAAGACGAAAGAAGAGGAAAAAAAAAAAGTATTCTCATACAATTTGATGAACTTGACCTACATCTATGGATGCAGTAGCTCAAAAGAGGGAACAAGTCTTTATAGCCAGGATCATTCCCACCCCCTCCATACACAGAGTAGACAGGGATGGGCAACTTGGACATTGGCTACCCAAAGTGGGAGGGCTACAAATGTAAGAAATGACTGGCTTACAAGCTTTCAAGAGGGAACCTAGCTTTCAAGAGGGCGTGGAGGAAGGTAGAATCTCCACTGAATAGTATCCAATCTGTCCAGGTAAGGCTAATGAAAGGAAATACAGATAGGTCTCTTGTGATACAATAGTGAATAATTGTTATCAGGACTGATTGTGAGGGTTGGAAATGTAAAGGTAGACATTTTGTAGCAAGCAGGGGAGTGATTTACTTTGCAGTCTAGGAACTGAGGTCCCTGGGACCATTAAGGAGAAGAGTGGAGAGCAGGACCCTACCCAGAGATACCCTTTGGTTGGTTGATGATGCATGATGCATGGAGGGGACTGTAACCATGGCAATGAAATGATATAGGATAGAATGAATGTAAAACTAAGGTTCTCCCATGTAAACTATCATATAATTCACAATAAAACAAAAAAAAAGAATGCATTTCAACACTTAAAATTGCCATAAAGATGCTTTGGGAACTTTGATAAACACACAATTGGCAAGAGAAAAAGCAATTATTGTATAGATAGAAGTTCACTCCTTTCACAGTTACATCTTGCCTTGTTTTAGGGAAGGAAGGAAACCCCCAAACTAAACTCACTACTATAGAAATCCTCTACTAGGTTTCTCAGACTATAAATCTTTATGGGAACAAAAAACCATACCAACTAATTAGGAGGAAGGCTGGGTAAGATAGCTCACATTTATTTATGTTGTTATTTTTCCTCTGTTTGTGGAGCCATGTTGTGGTGCCGTAGGATAAACATTGAACTGCTAACCACAAGGTTGGTTAACAATAATCCTCTCTTGGGGAAAAAATGGCTTATGAAACTATATTCATGGAAATATATCTTGATATTAAAAATATAGAATAATGCAATATAAAAAAAAGAGAAAACTCTATGTGTGTGCATAGAAAAGCATATGAAAAGATGTATTCAAGGTATCTGTAGCCGTCGATGGAAACCTGGTGTGGTGATGCAGGTTAATGTGCTGGACCACAACATTGGTTTGAACCACAAGGTTGGCAGTTCAAGCTTACCAGCCACTCCACAGAAATCCTATATAGGGTCGCTATGAGTTGGAACCAACCTGAAGGCACTCAACAACAACAACAGCATAGTGGTAGATGAAGTCCTGGTGTGGCGGTATAGGATAAGCACTGAACTGCTAATTGCAAGGTCGACAGTTCAAACCCACCAGCCAGCCACTCCTTAGAAACCTTATACAGGGTCGCTATGAGTCAGAACTGACTCAACGGCATTTAATTGACTGAACAACAACAGGGTGGTAGACTTTGAGTTTGGGATTATGGAAGACCTTTATATGTATATTTATATTGCTGTAAAAGCCAAATGAAAATCTACAGCAATTTTGTCAACAACAACAAAAAGATAAAGATGGAAAACAAAAATCTAGTTTACATTATAATTTTTCACAGCTGAATTAACACTCTAGCTGCCTCATAGAGACCCTGTATAGGACTCCTGAGGTTATAAGTCTTTATAGGAACAGAAAGCCTCATATTTCAGGAGCAGCTCAATGTGTAGCCCATTATGCTAGCAGGACTTCCTAGTGTTCTAGGCTGTTGGCTAAAGGTTGAAGAGCAAGTTTCACCCTGTAGGGGAACCGAGTAAGGAAGGCAGATGTAATTCTGTTCTGAGGCCAGCAGAGGCTCTTCAAAGTGTTTGGTTTGCCTACAGAATATGGGAAGGAAAAGAGCAGAGAAAACGAAACTTACACAAAAGGAAACTAGAGAGCAAGGTTCCTCCTACAGAGATAAGCAAAGGAATTCCAGGAACCAACATTCTCCTGCTGCTGTCCAAACATCATGGGGACACTGAGATATACCCAGGCCAGTAATCTGGACAAGTTCATTGAAAACAATCTCCTGCCGGACACTACTTTCCGCAAGCTGGTCAAAGAAGCCATTGATGTTATCTGCACATTCCTGAAGGAGCGGTGCTTCCGCCAGAGCTGCCTCCCTGTGCGGGTGTTGAAGGTTGTGAAGGTAAGCCTTGCCTGAATGGGGAAAGGATGGGTGAAAGGGCAAGAGTTTCCCTGGAGAGGGCAAAAATAAAACACATGGGATATAAGTGTTAGAAGGAAGAACTATACCAAAGACAAAACCATAGCTGGTTAGAGGGTCTGAGATGTGAGTCTATACCTTATTTTTAATGAATGCCCCTGGGTGAAGGTTATGAACCACTCTCCTAGGCTATATGTATTTTTTGTTGTTGTTAAGTGTCATTAAGTCAGTTCCTACCCATAGCAACCCTGTCTAAGATTTCCAAGGGGTGGCTTATGGGTTTGAACCACGGACCTTGCAGTTCAAACTGACCTTGCAGTCCAGAGCATTATCCTACAGCACAGCACCAGGACTCCATATCCATTTTAGAGATAGGGAAAACTGAGGTCCAACTCCGAAAAAAATTTATCGGTGGCCATGGAGTCCTTGGGTGGGGCCAACAGCTAAGCTCTATACCTAGAGGTTGGTGGTTCAAACCCACCCAGAGTTTCCTCAGAAGATCGACCTGGAAATCTGCTTCCTAAAGGTCAGTCTTGAAAACCCTACATAGTAGTTCTCTGAATGCATGGGGTCGCCAGGAGTCAGAATAGACTTGATGGTAACTAACACCAACAGCAGCAATCAGGGGTCAGACTGGGACGTGCCATTTCTGCAGTGGCAAGAGTGGGTTGAGTATAAGTTATAAGGGCAGAGAGCACCCACTGGCTAGAAGATTTGGGGAAATCACTTAGCCTGCTGTGCCACCACTTCCTTCTCTATAAGTGGGGATAGTAATTCCTCATACTTCCTTGGGCTATGTGGATGAAGTAAAATAATGTATATAAACACCTGGCACGTACCTGTCTAGGGAATATGAAAAGACTTCCAAAAGTTCATGGAAAAATGGAATGAAAAGCTAGTGGGATTTCCCTGCAAATTTTGGAAGCCTCCTGGTATGATGTTGTTGTTGTTGTTAAGTGCCGTCGAGTCGGTTCCGACCCATAGCGACCCTGTACAGGGTTTCCGAGGGTGTAAATCCTTACGGGAGTAGAAAGCCTCATCTTTCTCCCGCGGAACGGCTGGTAGTTTCGAACCGCTGACCTTAGGTCCGCAGCCCGATTCGTAACCACTACGCTACCAGAGCTCCTTTCCTGGTATGATATAAGATAGTAAATGTCATGGGACACACATAGCCTCTGGAACAAGGCAGCCAAATCGATCCCATCTCTGTGACCCACTAACTGTATGATATGACTGGACTGGTTATATCATCTTTCTGTGCATCTATTTCCCCATCTGTAAAATGGGAACTAACAATACCTAAATCAGAGTCATTGTTAGGTTTCTAGGAGCTGAGATTTATACTACCCATAGGTCACTACAACCAAACCCACTGTGATGGAGTCCATACCGACTGTATATAGAGGTTTCAAGGCTGTAAATCTTTACAGGAACAGAAAGCCTCACCTTTCTCCCTTAGAGCGGCTGGTGGGTTTGAACTGCGGTTAGCAGTGCAGTGTTTATCCTACAGCGCCACCAGGGCAGTAAAACCCTCAATCTTGTCAGTGACTGTTCTCATCATTTATTCAGGGAGGCTCTTCCGGGAAAGGCACCGCCCTCAGAGGCAGATCTGACGCCGACCTCGTCGTCTTCCTCAGCCATTTCACAAGTTTTCATGAGCAGCTAGAACGCCGGGGAATGTTCATTGAGGAAATCAGGAAACAGTTGGAAGCATGTCAGAGAGAGAAAGTATTTAAAGTGAAATTTGAAGTCCACAGTCGATGGCAAAACCCTCGTGTGCTCAGTTTCAGTCTGAGTTCCCAATACCTTAACCAGTGGGTGGATTTTGATGTGCTGCCTGCCTTCGATGCCCTGGGTGAGTGCTTCCCTTGACCCAGAATGAGGCTTTTTTTTTCTCTCTCTCTGTTTATTTCTGACCATAGACCTTACACATTATGAACACATTTTTACAACAGGGCATCCCTTCAAAGTAGAGAGTCATGTTACCATTTCTCTTGAAGCAAAAATGAAAAAGGTCGTAATCAGTTGTGGGAGGCACATTACACAACAAATTAACACAATTTGGTTAAGTGCTGAGCTGCTGATCAAAAGGTTGGCAGTTCAAATCTTCCAAGAGGACCCTTGGAAGAAAGGCCTAGTGATCTACTTCTGAAATAGATTACAGTCACCAGGAGTCTGAACTGACTTGACAGCAGCTAGTTTGTTCTATAAAACAAAAACATGTTTTATATAACATCTGCAACTATTTCTAGTCCTACATATGGCCAGGCACATGGATTTTATCTTCCTAAAAATGAGAACTGGATAGAAGTTGGTAGCAGGAGCCAGACCACATTGGGTGTTGTAGCCCACTGGTGATTTAGGATTTTATTCTTGATGTTGATATGAAACAAAGAGTGGAGGGATCGATTTGAATAGACCGTTCTGGGTGCTGGGTGGTGCATGTGCTGTGGGGAACCAATGAGGAGGTCATGGTGGCTTGGGTGGGGCAGTGGTACTGGAAATGGGAGGGAGGTCAGGAGATAGAGTCTCAGATGTTTCATCTCTGGGCCTGTTACTCCTTTCACTGTACCCATAGTAGGTGAGGTTTTCTTCCCAAGCAGACAGAAAGAATCTCAGAGAAGAATTGATATCTTAAGGTGATGGATTCATCCCTAACAGGCCAGGTGACTAGAGGCTACAGACCTGACCCCCAAATCTACGTCCAGCTCATCAGCGAGTCCTTCCAGGGAGGTGAGTTCTCTACCTGCTTCACGGAGCTGCAAAGAGACTTCCTGAAGCAGCGTCCCCCCAAGCTGAAGAGCCTCATCCGCCTGGTTAAGCACTGGTACCAACTGGTAAGACCTTCCTGTCAGACCAGACCTGGAGCAAGAAATGAAGCGAATGTGGGTGGAGAAGGTGCTGTGAAGTGGGTTTTGATTCATAGGGACCCTGTATAGGGTTTCCTAGGAGCGGCTGGTGGGTTTGAGGAGAGGAGATGTGAAGGAAGAGGGAAAAGGAACTGTGAGAGAAGCGGAAGAGCAGAGAAGAGGTGGGGGAGCAAGAAGAGAAAGAGGATTTAGGATGAGGCCTGGGAGCTCAGGGGCCCTCCCCATCTCAGAAGACATCAACCCCATCATTCTAGACTCCTGTCAAAGTCCTTGGGCCTTTCTTGACTCCTCACATTTTCATACCTCACCCCCATCTGTCCTGTATTAAAATATATCCATAGTTAATCAATTGTCACTGCTCTCTCACTCTGAGCCTGGTCCATGTTATTGCGTGAGGTTCTCAGGTCTGCCCTTTCCCTCTCTGTCTTAATTCTCTAGCGCTGCAATAACAGAAATGGCTTTAACAAACTTCTCTATTTTCTCACATTTGGGGAGGCTAGAAGTCTGAATCCAGAGCCCCAGCTGTGGAAAATGTCCTTGACTCCTTTCAGCATCTGCAGGCTCAGCATTCCTTGGAGAACTTCATGCTTCTTGGCATCAATCTTTCCCTGGATCTAGGAGCTTCCCAGTGCAGGGCCCCAGGTGCAAAGGGCACACTCTACTCCCAGCTACTCTTCTTTCTTTGTGGTAGTTAGGTCCCCTTTCTCTGTTCACATCTCTCTCCTTTTATGTCTTCTGAAATAAAAGGTGTTGCATGCCACACCCTTGGGGAACTCCCTTACAAGGATTAGGCTATTATAGGATTACGGGTGATGTTTCTTGTTGTTGTTAAATCTCTTTGATTCTGTTCTGATTCATAGCGACCTTGTATAGGTTTCTAAGGAGTGGCTGGTGAGTTTGAACCACTGACTTTTCAGTTAGTGTTCCACACCAGAACTTCCGCCCTTAATTCTCTTATTGGTTTATCACATCCTGGGGAATCTTCACTTAACTGCTAAACCACTGAGAATCATAACCCCGTCAAGCTAACACATATTTTGGGGGGACACAATTCATCCCATGGCACTCTGTGAGCCTTTTCTCTTTCCCCTTGCTCCCTGCACACCAGCTGGGCTGACCTCTTTATCCCTCCTCCTAGGCAGATCTGCTTTAGCCTCAAGGCCTTTGCATCTCACAGGAAACCTTTGCCCCAGTGGTCACCTGGTTCCTCTCTCTAGTTTCTTTTAAATCCCAGCTCAAATATCACCACCTCTGAGAAATCTTCCCTGACTCCCTTTGCCTTGGAGTTGATGCCAACTCATAGCAACCCCATAGAACAGAGTAGAATTGTCCCATAGGATTGTCAAAGTTTGTAGGACTCCTGGTGTGGCACTGTAGGATCAGCACTGGACTGTGAACCATAGATGACAGTTCAAACCCCCCAGCTACTCCTTGGAAACCGTATACAGGGTCGCGATGAGTCAGAGTGACTCATCAGCACTTAGCAGCAACAACTATCTTTACAGAAGCAAGCAGACTGCCACCTCTTTCTTCTGCAGAGCCTCTGGTGGGGTCAAACCTACTGACTTTTTGTTCTCATCTGAGCGCTCTACCTCTGAGCCACCAGGTCTAAAATTGCCTACCCACTTATCATTCTCCATCTCCTTTATACAACTTTATTTTTCTTCAGAGCTTTTATCAAAAACAGAGCTGGCTTATTTATTTATTGTCTTCCCAACAAAAAATAAGTACATGAAGGGAGGGAAATTTATTCACTGCTGTGTCCCAAGGACCTTGAATAGTGCCTGGCACTTACTAGGTGCTCAATTAGTAACTGTAGAATGAATGAATGTTACAACTACACACAGAGACCACCATGCTCTTCAGAAGGTGATGGATCCGGCAGAACAAGGACTGGGTTTCAATTCCCCTTGTCTCACTTCTTGACTGTCTGACCTTGAGTAAGAACTTGACCTTACTGTACTATTTTCTCATTGGCAAAGGGAGTAGCATGGTTAACATGGTTATCATATCTGAAAAGCATTGATGAAATAACTGTTGTTGTTAAGTACTGTCGAGTCATTTCTGACTCATAGTTTCCAAGGAGCAACTGGAGAGTTTGAACCACCGTGTGGCCCAGTGCTTGTCCACCAGCGCCAGACCAGTACTCCTGAGAGGTCTTGAACAGTGTATCTTTCAGCAGAAGGGATTCTGTTTGCTTCTGGGAGTCTCATGGGGCCACTACCAGTCCTTCATTTCAGTTCATTGTCATTTTTGTATTCGCCCTAAGAGCTGGCTCCTGTTGGTAGCACTCACTTGGAAGACAAGGACAGGGCAATTTCAGAATCAGACAACAGCAGAGCCAGGATGCAAACTTCACTTAACTCAGAATCCAGAGCTCAAGCCCATAACCAAGGGTTATAAAATTATTCTGTAGCATACAAGATAGTCCACACGATCTGTGTCACAACAATTCAACCCCACCTTATAGCACAAAAACCACATAAATGAGTGGGCCTGACTTTGTTTCAATAACACTTTCTTTTCAAAGTCTATGGTTGACTGGATTTGCTAACCCCTGTCCATAACCATAATATAGCATGGTATGCAAGTCCCATGCATCCAGTCCTGTATTTGATACGGATGTGGGTGGGACAAGCGTATTTCCTCAGTTGTTTTTCCCCTTGGCAGTGTAAAGAAAAGCTGGGGAAGCCATTGCCGCCACAATATGCCCTGGAACTCCTGACAGTCTACGCGTGGGAGAATGGGAGCAACGAAACATACTTCAACACAGCACAGGGCTTCCGGACAGTCCTGGAGTTAGTCGTAGATTACAAACAGCTTTGCATCTACTGGACACAGTATTACAACTTTGAAAACTCCACTGTTTGCAAATATTTGATCAACAAACTCCAGGAGCCCAGGTATCTTCTCACCAACATGGCTTCTTGTTGTTAACTCCTAGAGACTCCTTCTAACCGAGTAGAAAGCCAAGTCTTTCTCCTTCTTCTTCTCCTGTGGAATCACTGGGTGGGTTGGCATCATCAACCTTTTGTTTAGCATCTGAGCACTTAACCATTGTGTCACTAGGACTTTTCTCATGTGGCTCAATTTCCCCACATAAAGGAACCCCTAGATACAACTATGTTGTTGCTGCTGCTGCTGCTGCTGCTGTTGTTAAGAGCCATCGAGTCAGTTCTGACTCAGCGACCCTGTATAGTGGAGTCCTTGTGTGGTGCTATGGCTTAATGCACTGGACTGCAAAGTCGGTTTGAACCGCAAGGTCATTAGTTCACGCTCAACAGCCATTTCTCAGAAACCCTATATAGGATCACTATGGGTTGGAACAGACTTGATGGCACTTAACAATAACAACAGCATCGTGTTTCTAGAGAGCAGTTTAGTGGGTTTGAACCACCAACCTTTTGGTTAGCAGTGCAGTGTTTATCCTACAACACCACACCAGTACTCTCCATACAGGACTTAGCATCAAAAGATACTCAATAAAGGTGGACTTCTCTTACCTCCTTCTTTTCCAAGGATGCAGCTATGGTACCTTGGAAATGAAAGAGGTGAGAGGCCCCCCGCCCCCACCCCCGCCGACTTTACTGAGCATCTTCTGATGTTAAACCCTGTGAGGGGCACTTCACACCTGCTACCTAACTTCCTCTACATGAGAACCTCCAATCTGATGAGGCAGACAATCTGCTACCACTTTACAAATGAGGAAACTGAGGTTCCAGAGAGGTAAGGCATATGCTCAAACCTTAACAGAAAAATAGGTGAAATAATGGCTGTCCTAATAACAGCAATAATAATCCTTTCTCTTGGATATCGCAAGCTCCCTTGTAAGTGGATATGTTCTAACATTCTAGTCAAAATGATAACTGACAATGATTGACCACTTACTGGTTTTTTTTTTAAGGTTTTTATTGTGGATTGAGTGAAAGTTTACAGGGCATATCATCATTTTTACATTCAACAAATCATATACCTTGTTTCATTATAATTACAATCACCTCCATGTACCATCAGTTAACAGTATTTCTCTCTATTCACTTTAGCTTTTTAAAAACAAAAAACAAAAACCCACTCAGGCATATATAATAATTTACATCTCCAAAGGGCACATTCTGCAAGTCTGCTCCTGGCCACCAGCTCTCAGTCCTTCTCTTCTTAGTCCATGAATCTAGAGTCCTCAGCCGCTCCATCTCTACATGCCCCCATCTCTGCCTCCATCTCTGGCGCTGCTGCTTCTCTGGATAAGGTCGAGAATTCTGCTTGTACGTTTCTCTCTTGATGGTCCTAGGGTCCTCTGTTTCTGGACTGTAAGATTAACCACTCCCCTAGCTCACTAGTTCTGGCTTCTATCTCTTCAATTCTCCTTTGCCCCTTCAGTGTATTGTCCATTTCTGATATTCTATTATTAATTGTTTGGACCTCTTTCTGTAGGTTTTTAATTGTATCCAATGCTGTATTTATCTTATTTGATTGTTCCTGTAGCACTTTCCTGACTTCTTCCTTATTTTTCTCAACTCCATTATATAGTGTTTTGAATCATTTTATAATCATTTTTCTAAATTCCTTCTCAGGCATTTCCAAAGCCTGCCCATCTTCCAGTATGGAGTGTAGGTCTACTTCCAGCTCATTTGCCTCAGTCACTTTATCTAGTTTCTGGACATGTGCAGATATGGCCATCTGCTTCTCATTTTTGGACATATTCAGGAGTTATCTGTGGCCTTAATACTTAGATGGGTGTGTATTTTGGTATTTTTTATGCTTTCTGATTGCCTCCAGGTAGATGTGATCAGGAAATGGGCTTCCCTTTTCACTCTTCTTCTTGAGAAATTTCAAGATGCCATTGTTGGTCATTGTGACATAACTTAGGATTTAATTTTTCACCTATCTCCTTTTTTGTCTGCTTATACCACTCTACAATCCCTGTTCAGGCCTTTTATCTAGTTATAAACAGTTCAGGGCTGACTGTGGCCATTTGGTTTTAAGTGGGAACTGTCTCTTTAAATTTCGAGGAGATCTGTGCACATGCGTAGTAGAACCCTCCAAGTGTGGGGCTGGTGTGTCCACTAGCTCAGGCATCCCTATAGTCACCAGAATGGAGGTGCACAGACAGCAAGGGACCAATGAACAGATACCAAAAGAGAAGAATGTCCACACCTTTATCTCCGCGGTTCTGTCAGGCATCTGTGGCTGCTCTGATCCTTCCCCTGCTTGGTCTCACCCAAGATGGCGGCTCTTGGAGCAGCTGAGCGTCTTGAATTAGAAAGCAATGGATTTCTTGCTTCTGCTACAAATTCCCCTAGCTGTAAGCCTTCCAATCTTCTAAATATTCTTTTATATGTGGTTCAGAGTTCTGGGACCATCCCCTGAGCCTGCTTGGACCCTATCCACCATCTTGTTTGTTCTCCCCCCACTTATTGTTTTTAAGTGCCCTCTAGTTGGCTCTGACTCATAGTGACCCTATATAGGGTTTCTGAGGCTGTAAATAGAAAATCTCATCTTTCTCCCACGGAGTGGCTGGTGGGCTTGCACTGTCAATTTTGTGGAAGCTTCCCTTTGATCACTTACTTTGTTTCTCTTAATATACTGAACTTTTACCAGGCCTTGTCTCTCTAGCATCATATCACTCCTTTTGAGGTAGTAGAAATACTCAGCTCTCCCCATTTCACAGATAAGGAAACTGAAGCTTGAGTCCAGGGCATCACCATTAATAAAGAGTGGGGATGCAATTCAAACCCAGGTTTATCAATTCCCAGATTTGAGCTCTTTCTCCTTATGCTTCCTGCCCAGCATCAGGCAGGGTACTTGGAACACACCTCAAAAAGCAGGGCCCTTCCTCGTGCCCCAGGCTCCAGCCTCTCCAGCAATATCTAGGCTCTGTGGATCTACCCCAGCTCCTCACTTGCCGTCTCTAATCCTTGCTCTTCAGGCCTGTGATTCTGGACCCAGCTGACCCTACCGGAAACGTGGCTGATGGAGACCCAGAGAGCTGGCTGCGGCTGGCCCGGGAGGCTTGTGATTGGCTGACCTACCCATGCTTTGAGAACAGCAATTGGTCTCCAGTGAAGTGCTGGAATGTGCCGGTAAGACCTCCTCCTTCCTGTTGTCCATTCCCCTCGACTTCCTGCACACAACTTGGGACCTGGAGCTGGAGACCATTCTCCCCTAAGCAGGTCCGGCTCTACATTTTACTGTCATTTTGGCCCCAATCAGAAGGTTCCTGAGCACATTCTTTAATTCATACAGCCTCAGTTGGCTCATCTCACTAAGAAGGATAAGAAATCGTGACAGTCACCACTTATCATCTGCTATGGGTTCAGGTTCTGCTAAGCCCTTTAGTAGACATCCTCTCATTAAATCCTCACAACAACCCTATGAAATATGTTTTCTATTACTTCACCCTATAGATGAGGAAATGAGGCTCAGAGAAGGGAAATCACTTGCTCAAGGGCACTTAGCTTGGTGGACGTCTTAAACCAGTGTTCACTCCACTCTACTAAAGGGTACCTTATCTAATCTCCATCTATAATCAGATAAATAGGACACCTACAGCAGTTGAGTCACTTGGGCCATGTTACAGCTGACAAGGAGCAGAAGGACCTGATCTTAGGATCCCAGGGCAGGGGTCTTTCTGTGGGACCATTCTGAGGCCGGAAATTCACAGTGTAGTAGGTGGGTTCCCCACAAATCAGCCTCTGAGATGGAGTATAGCATGCAGAATGTTTATCAGGGAGTGAACTTGGAACAGTGACCAGGCTGAGGGAGAAGTGATCAGTATCTGGCCTGCACCACAAAGAGCCCTTTAAAATGCTCCCATGGTACACTCAGACCATCAGTCCTTTACCCTCAACGTGGACCCTGTGGGCGTGTCCGAAAGAGTGTGGCTTCCAGCAAGGTGACTCTGCAGCTGACCAGTTGCCAACTCTGACTCATGGTAACCTCGTGCGTATCAGAGAAAGAACTGTGCCGCATTTTCAGTGGCTGCTTTTTGGGGTGTAGAATGCCAGGACTTAATTCCAAGGTAACTCTGAGTGGACTCATACCTTTCAGCTAGTAGCAGAGAATGCGAACCATTGTCACCATACAAGGACTCCCTCTTTGCAGCTAAAGCAACCCGGAAACAGTCCTACTTTCAAAGGAGATACAAAGCCAGAAGATACTTCTTGAAAGAAAGACCTACAGGAAAAATACAAAACAATAAGGGCAGTCCGACTGTTACCACAAGAACAAGCAAGTTGCTTGCCCAGGAGACATCAAGGCAAGTGGTCAGTTCCCCTCAGTGCAAATCCTCTTCCAAGACTAAGACGCAATGGGAATACATGATCTGATTAGCGACCACGCATGTCACCCATAAGGGAAAGTGAGGGAAAAACAGCAATGAAGCGGCGAGCTAAGCCCTACATCGTTCAGCAGACTCCTGGGAACCCAGGTGGAAACCTGGCCAGCCAGCAGTGTGGCAAGACCTGGAGACTCATGGGCTTAGAGTCAGTGACACAGCCACAGAACTAGAGTGGAGAGCGAAGCGTCCAGCTGATAAGAAGAGGGCGGACAGTCGCAAGAACACCCACACTTGCAGATGATACCCACCTGACCTGGCTTCAACGACTGGATGATCAGAGCTCAATCCAAAGAAGAAAGAAGAGGAAAAAAGTGTCATCTTATACAATTTGATAAACTTGACCTACACCTATAAATACAGTAGCTCAAAAGAGGAAACAAATCCTTGCAGCAAGAATTATTCCCACCCCCTCCACACAAAGAATAGACAGGGATGGGCAACTTGGACATTGGCTACCCAAAATGGGGGGAGGGATACAAAGGTAAGAAGTGACTGGCTTACAAGCTTTCAAGAGGGAACCTAGATCCAAACGGCGTGGAGGAAGGTAGAGTCTCCAGTGAATAGTGTCCAGCCTGTCCAGGAAGGGCTGATGAAATGAAAAGCAGATGGGTCTCTTGTGATGCAATAGTGAATAATTGTTATCAGGACTGATTGTGAGGGTTGGAAATGTAAAGGTGGACATTTTATAGCAAGGGGGGGAGTGATTAACTTTTCAGTCTAGCTGCAGAGGGCCCTGGGACCATCAATGGAGAAGAGCAGAGAGCGGGACCCTACCCAGAGAAGCAGTGAGGCCTGAGATGGAGGCAGAGACGATGACTTGAAGAGATGGAGTGGCTGGGGACTTGAGATCCAGAGAGGGAAAGGGGTTGTGTGTTGTGGCGGGGGGGGGATGGGGGAAGAGGGCAGGCTTGCAGGGTATACCCTTTGGTTGGGTGATGATACATGGGCAGGATGGTAACTATGGCAATGAAACGATGTATGATAGAATGAATGTAAAACTAATGTTCTCCCATGTAAACTATCACAATTCACAATAAAACATTTATTTAAAAAAAAAAAAAAAAGGAGATCCAGAAGGGACACCCTGGTATCCACCAAAAACCACCACTGAAATCCAGTGGCACGGTGGGATGCCCACCCCTAACATGATCGTGTGTTTAACTCTTTCAGCCTGAAACCAGTTCCTTACCCCTCTCCCTCAAGGTGCTTCAGCTGGATGGTTACATGCAGAGCACTCGTCCTTCTCAGAGAATCATCACACAGCAGGCTGTGACCACTCCGCAGACAGAAGAGAACTGGACATGCACCATTTTCTGAATACAGTGCAGATTTGGGAAAGAGCTCAGAGTCAGCCCCTCCAGGGCCAGCCCCATAATTCCTTTGGCCCAGAAAAGAGGGGACTGTCCCACACAGTAAACTGGTGTCGTACTTAGAACCAGAATCCAGATCCCCTGACCTCCACCTTTTCCACTCCTCTATGTTTTCTGCTTATCATAGAGCCTAGCCTCTCTCTGCTAATAGTGCCAACAGAAGAGATTTAGACAAGAGAGCATGATCCCAGACTACTTAACTTTCTTCTGTGTCCCTGGCTGCAGGATCATGGTCCAGGTTATTATCATAACAATAAAAAGAATAGCAAAGATTTATTGTTTATCCAACTGCAAGGCACTGAGTCAAGATATGTGTGTGTGTTCATTGATTCAACTAGAAATATTTATTGAGCACCTACTATGCAGACAATATCCCTGGCCTCAAGGAGCTGGCATTTGAAAAAGACATTTTAATGTTGGACAGTTAAGAATCCTTCCAATTTTCAAATTGCAAATAAGCCTGAGGGAAACACCCTTGGTTCATAAATCATTATTCACTACACTGGTTAATTCTAGAAGGAAAACTCTAGACTAGATCTGACTAATACAGTAGCCTCTAGCCACAATAAGCTTATTGAGCACTTGAAATGTGAATAGTCCAAATTGAGATGTGCTGTAAGTATAAAATACGCACTGGGTTTCAAAGACCTGGTACAAAAGGAGAATGTCAAATTCTTGATAATTGTTCTTTTAAATATATATATATACAGACGTGTGTGTGTTAAGTCAACTTTGCATTCCAGTGCATTAATCCCCAAAGCTACACCAGGACTCTCTATCTCTCTCTATATATAGTTATATAGATAGATAGATAGATAGATAGATAGATAGATAGATAGATAGATAGATAGATAGATACAAATTTTTTACTCCATATATATAGTACATGTTAAAATCACAATTTTTTTTTAATTCTATTGAGTTAAAATTAATTTTACCTGTTTCTTTTTTACTTTTTTAAGAGTCTGGTGGCATACTGGGTTACCCATTGGGCTGCTAACCATGAGCTCAGCAGTTCGAATCTGCCAGTAGCTCTTTGGGAGGAAGATGAGGCTTTCTGCTCCTACAAAGATTTACAACCTCAGAAACTCTATACAGGGTCGCTATGAATCACAATCGATTCCATGACCCACAACAACACTTATTGTTGTTAGGTGCCATCGAGTAGGTATCGATTCATAATGACCCTGTGCACAATAGAATGAAATACTGCCCAGTCCTGGGCCAACCTAACAACTGTTGCTGTTTGAGCCCATTGATGCTGCCATATTGCCACTCCATCTCGCTGGGGGTCTTCCTCTTTTTCTCTGACCCTCCAC
>NW_006408660.1:4325745-4335334 GCF_000296735.1 Chrysochloris asiatica
GGAATGCCAATAATTCTTAAGTTATTCCTCTTCATGTTGTCCAACATGAATCTTAGGCCTTCTTCAGATTTTTTTTATCCTTTTTTGTATTTGCTCTTCTATCTTAGTAGTAATGTTGAGAGATATATCTTCTAGCTCACTAGTTCTGGCTTCTATCTCTTAAATTCTACTCCTTCGCCCCTTCAGTGTATTGTCCATTTCTGATATTCTATTATTGTTTGGACCTCTTTCTGTAGGTTTTGAATTGTTTCCAATGCTGTATTTATCTTATTTGATTCTTCCTATAGTGCTTTCCTGACTTCTTCCTTATTTTTCTCAACTCCATTATAAAATGTTTTGGTACATTTTATAACCATTTTTCTGAATTCCTTCTCAGGCATTTCCAAAGCCTGCCCATCTTCCAGTATGGAATGTAGGTCTACTTCCAGCTCATTTGCCTCAGTCACTTTATCTCATTTCTGGACATGTGCAGATATGGTCATCAGCTTGTTTTTTGGGCATCTTCAGGGGTTATCTGTGGCTTTAATACTTAGATGGGTGTGTCTTTTGGTGTTTTTTTATGCTTTCTGATTGCCTCCAGGTAGATGTGATCAGGAAATGGGTTTCCCTTTTCACTCTTCTTGAGAAATTTCAAGATGCCACTGTTGGTCGTTGTGACATAACTTAGGATTTAATTTTTCGCCTATTTCCTTTTTTGTCTGCCTGTCCCGCTCCACAATCCCTGTTCAGACCTTTTTTTCTAGTTATAAACAGTTCAGGGCCAGCTGTGGCCGATTGGCTTTAAGTGGGAACTGTCTCTTTAAATTTCAAGGAGATCTGTGCATGCGCATGCGTAGTAGAACCCTCCGAGTGTGGGGCTGGAGTGTCCGCTAGCTCAGATACCCCGATAGTCACCAGAATGGAGGTATGCAGACAGCAAGGGACCAATGAACAGCTACCAAAAGAAAAGAATGTCCATATCTTTATCTCCGCGGTTCTGTCAGGCGTCCATGGCTGCTCAGATCCTTCTCCTGCTTGGTCTCACCCAAGATGGTGGCTTCTGGAGCAGCTGAGCATCTTTAATTAGAAAGCAGTGGATTTCTTGCTTCTGCTACAAATTCCCCCAGCTGTAAGTCTTCCAACCTTCTAAATATTCCTTTATATGTGGTTCAGAGTTCTGGGACCATCCCCTGAGCCTGCTTGGTCCTGTATTCTGTGTTATTGCTGACGGAGCTCCTTTATTGCACATCCACCTGACCCGCCATCTTGTTTGTTCTCCACCCAATAGTTTTTTGTAGTGGGATACAGTAGTTTCACATGCATGTGAAAGTTGAACAGTGAATAAGGAAGACCATAGAAGAATTAGTGTATTTGAGTTATGGTGTTGGAGAAGAATATCAAATGCACCAAGTACCATAAACTAACTGCCAGAAGAACAAACCAATCTGTGTTGGAAGAAGTACAGCCAGAATATTCCCTAGAAGTCAAGACAGCAAAACTTCATCGCTCAAACTTCAGACATGTTATCAGGAAGAACCAGTCCCTAGAGAAGAGCACCGTGCTTGGTAAAGTAGAGAATCAGTGAAAAAGAGGAAAACCCCCAACGAGATGGATTGGCACAGTGGAAGCAGCAGTGGGCTCAAGCATAACAATTGTGAGGATGGGACAGGACTAGGCAGTGTTTCATTCTGTCGTGCTTAGTGTCACTATGAGTTGGAAATGACTCGACAGCACCTAACAACAAACAAGTGGAAACCACATGTTGGGTTTGTGGGGTGGGGCCCATTTCTTCAGATTCACACAGTTATCCAGGTCCCTACTAGATGACAGCATGTTTTCAAAGTGGGATAGCCAAGCCCCACTAGGTCCCAGTGGCAGAAAATATAAGTGGGCACTATATGTCCCGTGGGAATTCTGGCTGGCCTGTTCAAGCTCACCAGCCACTCCTCAGAAACACTATACAGGGTTGCTGTGAGTTGGAACTGACTCAACAGCACATAACAGCAACAACATGTGTCCCATGAGTCACAAAAGGGTTAAAAGAGATGATTGTGTCTAAAATATCTATTGTTGCAGGATACCACTGAGTAGAACTTTAGAGCAATCCTACAGGGCAGAGTAGAACTTCCTGCATAGGGATTTCTAGGTGTCTTCTTTCCGGGAGTAGATTGCCAGTGGGTGGGTTCAAACTGCCAACCTTTCAGTTCATAGTCCAGTGCTTAACTGTAACACCACCAGGGATCCTTGTAAAATGTCTTACTCAGAGGGAATGTGCTGTCAGTAAGAAGTTCCTCTGGGTCCTGCCCTGTGCCCCTTTTTCTAGCATCCCTAATGTGAGCACCTAGAAGTAGAGGGTTTAGCACAGCCATTGGGATAATTAGGAATCCCAGTTTGAGGGGAGGGTTTTCCTGAAAGGCTCAATCCTGGTTCCCATCACTTACTGGCTATGTATAACTCACTTCATTGTCCTGAGCCTCGCTCTCCGTACTAGTAAACATATATAACCACATCAGGGTGGGTGTGCATTGGAAATGCATTTCAGGTATCAGACATTTATAAGGTGAGGCTGTGACAATACTGAGTCTCCTTCCCGAATCCACAGGTTGGAAGCTTTGCAACACGAAACCCTGCTCAGAGAGGGCTCAGAAGTTCAGTGAGTCGTGATTTTTGTACTGAGTCCAGACAAAGGTCACAAGCATGCATTCTGCAAACCAGAATTTGTTTCACCCCTAGTTTTAATTGTGTTCCAGTTCGTCGCCAACATCTAAAAATTGTGGTCTTACATATAGTAAATGCTTCTTTTAAAAACTCAACTGTGGCCAGCATTCCTACCTAGCTTCATTTGCCTGGAGCTCAAGCTGCCTGCCAGCCCACCCGGGCACAAGAATTAGAGAGTGCAGAATTCTGAGTGATTTTCTCTTCACAGGGTGGCTCCTCTGGCCGGGGCACAGCTCTGAGGGGCAGCTGTGATTCTGAACTTGTCATCTTCCTGAATTGCTTCAAGAGCTATGCGGACCACGGGGCTCACAGTGCAGAGATCCTCAATGAGATGAGGGCACAGCTGGAATCCTGGTGGATGGCCCCTATCCCCGGCCTAAGCCTTGAGTTTCCAAAGCAGGACACACCATTCTTGGCACTGCTGTTTCGACTGGTGGCGTCTGAGGACCCCGAAATTTGGATGGACGTTCGCCTGGTGCCCGCTTTTGATGCCCTTGGTGAGAGGTTGCCCTGCCTGTGGACCAGGGTAGGGCAAAATCATCCTGTGATTCCTGGGAGTGAAACAGAGTTTTCAGTTCCAGTTCTGTCACCCATTTACAGTGTGATCGATAGCCCACTCTGGGCCTGTGTCTTAATGGAACATATTGAGATTTTAGGAGTGAGACAGGATTCCAGGAGGCCTACTTCCTCCTGTATCTGTGTTATCTAGAGGCTTGGCCTTCTCCCATGCATCTCTGGAGAATTTCCTTCAGCCACTGCCTAGAGAAATCTGCCCAAGCTTTCCACTAATACCCCAAGACAAAGGCCTTCAAAGGATCATATGCCCAGCATCTGGGGCCTGAGAACAAGGCCACAGTTCTGCAGAATCATGTATTTCATCATGAGAATGTTAATGTGATTTTAGTATTCTCCTCCATGATGAGCCCACGTTTGGTTTAATATAAAAATATGCCTCCATGCCCTCATCTGTAAAATGGGAATAACAATGGTGTGTTACTATAGGATCAGTGCTGGACTGTGAACCATAAGGTCAGCAGTTCAAGCCCACCAGCTGCTCCTCGGAAACCCTATACACTGTCGCTATGAGCAGGAACTGACTCGACACATAATAAGAAGCAACAACTTACAGAGCCGTTGGAAGGATTAAATGTGTTAATATATGGAGGAATTTAGAACAGTATTTAGTACATGATTGTAAGTATGTGCTGGTGAGGCACTGTAGGGTAAGCACGAGACTGCTAACCTTAAGGTCAGTGGTTCAAACCCACCAGTCACTCCTCAGAAAGCTTATCCAGGGTCACTATGAGTCAGAACCAACTTGATGGCACTCAACAACAACAAAAAGCATATGGTATTCGTCTATCATGATTACTATTGTTTCTATTATTATTATTATTTATGCTGGTACTCCAAAAACCAGACCAAACCCATAGTAATTGACGTATTTCAGCTCACAACGACTCTATGGGACAGATTAGAAGAGCTCCATAGGGTTTCTGAGACTGCAAATCTGTATGGGAGCAAACAGCCTCATATTTCTCATATGGAGCAGTTGAATCACCACCCTTGTAATTCACAGCCTAGTGCTTAATCCACTATGCCACCAGGACTCCTTTCTGGTACCCCAGGAGATAGCTATCCCGAGTTTATTTTGTAGACTAAGAGGTTCTGACACACAACCACACTCCCCCATGTCTAGTCTGCCCACCGCCCCAAAGCACACGTGATTGTTGATCAGTGCTATAGGGTCAGTTCTGACTCACAGCAATGCTGTATAAGATTTCCAAGGAGTGGCTAGTGGGTTCGAACAGCCGACCTTGCAGTTCAAACTCACCTTTGGGTCCAGAGCATTATCCTACAGTGCCACATGCACATATATTAGTCATAAAAAAAAAAAAAGTTGCTAAGCCGTGGACTCCGATTTACGGCGATCCTATGTATGCAGAGTACAACTGTATTTCACAGGGCTTCCAAGGCTGATTTTTCCGAAATATATTACCAGGCCTACCTCCTGACAAACATGGGGTTGCTAGGAATCAGAGTCGACTTGACAGTATCTGGCCTACTAGAGGGAATTTCAAGGAGGAATGAATTGTCAGGTTTAGGTACTTTGACACAGGTGTTTACCCACCTGACCACTCTTCCGGCCTCACCCACTGGCGGAGAGACACGCCCCCCCTTTCCAGCCTGGCTCACAGCTCTTCCTCCCTCTGGATCCTCAGGACAGCTCAGCTCAGGTGTCAAACCCAAGCCCCAGGTCTATTCCACCCTGGTCAACAGCGGCTGTCGGCAGGGCGAGTATGCTGCCTGCTTCACAGAGCTTCGGAGAGACTTCGTGAACACCCGGCCCGCCAAACTGAAGAACCTGATCCTGCTGGTGAAGCACTGGTACTACCAGGTGAGGATACCTTTGGAGGTGTGAATCTCTGCTTCCAAAAGAGTGAGACTCTTATGCTTGCTGACGCTTCATGTTTCTCTTTCTTGGAATCGTCTATTCATGTTTTTTGTCCATTTATTTCTATTGGGCTATTGTTAAGTGCCATCAAGGCGGTTCAATATCAGAGAGACCCTGTATAAGGGTTTTTCCAAGGAGCAGCTGGTGAGTTTGAACTGCCGACCTTGTGGTTAGCAGTCCAGTGTTGATCCACAGCGCCACACTAGCTGTCTTCTTATGGTTGATTTCTTGGTGCAGTTTATATATTCTGGGCACTGACTCTTAATCAGTTCAAAGTATACAAATGTCTTTTCCCAGTTTGTAGCTTGTCCATGGGTCTTTGACATAGAA
This sequence comes from Chrysochloris asiatica, assembly GCF_000296735.1. Classification (NCBI taxonomy): domain Eukaryota; kingdom Metazoa; phylum Chordata; class Mammalia; order Afrosoricida; family Chrysochloridae; genus Chrysochloris; species Chrysochloris asiatica. Next base: position 4,331,228 of record NW_006408660.1, read on the forward strand.
GATATTTGAATTTCAATGTAATCAGATGTATTCATCTTTTTCCTGTATAATTTGTGCTTTGTGTATCTTGTTTCAGAAATCTTTCTCTATTTCATCTTTCTAAAAGTATTTTCCTATTTTTTTTTCCCCAAAATTGTTTTATGTTTGAAGCTTTGGCCCATCTTGAATATTCTGTATATGGTATGAGGTAATCTTAAACTTGGACATACCTTGCCCCAGCACCCTTCCATGCTTGTTTACAGACCCTTGTGCTTTGGGAAAGATGTGCCCAACTCTAGGAAGACAGAAAAGCAGGCCCCTGAAGTCTTAGGGCATATAGTCTGATCCTTCTGTTAGACTCATTTATCATAACATAGTTTTCATTATGAAGAAATCCTGGATTCCAATTCTGACTAAGACATATGGGCTCTATGATCCCAAGCAAGTTCCTATCCTTCTCTGGTCCTCTGTTTCCTCTACTGTATATAAAGGAGTATATCTGTCTTTATGAAGTATATGAAGGAGTGTATGGAGTCCTGGTGTAGTGCTGTAGGATAAGCATTGGACTACTAACTACAAGGTTGGTGGTTCAAACCTTGGAAACCCTACACAGGTTTGCTAACCACAACAATGGGGTCTTTAAGTCTTGTCCAGCTCCACAGGGCTCCATAGGAGCAAGACATGCTGACGAATAGCCTGATATGAAAAGGTCACTCTGAATCAAGCTTGCCTGGGGGACAAATCCTGGCACTGTCACTTATGTGCTGTGTGACTGTGGACAGGTTACCTCACCCTCGTATATAGGTTTCTTCATCTGTAAAGGGGTGGTTTGCTAGCTGGAGGGATATATTTAAGTGTGTGCCAGCTCTTTTTTTTTTCTTATGATACTTATAACCATCACCACCACCAAGGTCAGGTAGTGTACTAGGTTTGGGAGGTGTGGCAAAGAGGCCCCCCAAAATAAGACAGCTAATAAGACAGCTGTCAGAGGTCACAAAAAAATGACTCCAAGAGAAGGCATGAAATAAGACATCTGGGGTGGATCATGAAAGAGTCAAGTTGGACCGGGAAGAATGAAGAAGTGTGAGCCTAGTTTAGGAGAACCTGGAGTGCTTGGGGACCACTAAGCAATATGATAGGAACTGGCATGCTATAGGCAATAAGATCAGAAGGAGCTGACTGTGGTGTGAAGGGGAAGAGGAAGCTAATGAGGTGGACAACGGTCAGACCAAGCAGCACTTTGCTGATAAGTTGAGAAGTCACCCTGAGGGCAATGGAAACCATGTTATTGTTAAGTGTCTTTGAGTTGGTTCTTACTCACAATAACCCTCTATAGGCTTTCCAAAGCTGTAAATCTTTTCAGGAGCAGAAAGCCTCATCCTTTTCTAGAGATGCAGCTGGTGGGCTCGAATTTCCAACTTTGTGGTTATCAGTCCAGTGTTTATCCTGCAATGCTACAGTGCTCCCAGTGGGGGTTCATGAATGGTGGTTTACCCTCAGGGGAGGGGAAGAGGGAAGGATGTGCTCAAATGTATGTCTGTTTGGGAGGACAGTTGGTTGTAGGGACCGAGACTGAGAACCATGAGGAGGCAGGGGCAGTTGTCAGGGTGAGAGGCTGACATATGGACCCAAACAGATCAGAGGATTCAAAAGAAGCCGACTGAAGAGTCCCTTATGAGCCAGCCATTTGGGTGAAGTGCCAATAATGAGAACACGAGAGAGAGACCAGCCAGGCTTGCTCCCGGACGAGGGTCAAACATATCTGTTTATTCCAGACTAGACCTGTAGGTTCCCACCCCAGATTTCAATCCCCAGGAAGTTCTGCAGAGAATAGACTCTCTTCCTTCCCCTTCCTCCTTCTGAGCATCTCCTTCCACCCATTTACAGGTGTGCCCACCAGAGTTGCAGAGGGAGACCCTGCCCCCAGTTTATGCCCTGGAATTGCTGACCATCTTTGCCTGGGAGCAGGGCTGTGGCAAAGATGCCTTCAGCCTAGCCCAAGGTCTCCGAACAGTCCTGGGCCTCATCCACCAGTACCAGCACCTGTGTGTTTTCTGGACTGTCTACTATGACTTCGAGGACCCTACAGTAGGGCAGTTCTTGCGGGACCAGCTCAAAAAACCCAGGTACATCCTCACCATTATCTGCTCCTCTGAGGCTGTGGGCCATGGAAAAATAATTAATCATGGTGAAGCAGGTCATATCGACTAAAGGCTTGGATGGAGACCAAAACTAAATGCTACACTTGCATTTCTTAAATCAGTGATTCCAGCCCCAGATGCACATTTGAATCACCTAGGAAGTTTTTGGGTAGTTTGTGAATCCTTGGGTAGAGCAAACGGTAAACACACTGAGCTGCTAAACCAAAAGATTGATGGTTTACACCTCAGAAGAAAAGCCTGGTAATCTACTTCCAAAAGATCCCCCTATGGAACACAATTCCACTCTAAAACTCATGGTCACCATGATACAGAATCAACTCAACAATAACGGGTACTAGAGGGATGTTTTAAAAATATACCCATGCCCTATTACTACAGTGTAACATGTTGTTGTTAGGTGCCACCAAGTTGGTTCTGACTCATTACAACCCTATGTACAACACTGCAGAACGAAACACGATTTGGTCTTAAGCTGTCCTCACAGCTGTTACGTTTGAGCCCATTGATGTAGCTATTCTGCCAATCCATCTCATTGGAGGGCTTCCTCTTTTTTGCTGACCCTCTACCAACTAAGGAGCTTTGGTAGCACAGTGGTTACGAATCGGGCTGTGAACCGCAAGGTCAGCAGTTCGAAACTACCGGCTTTTCCACTGGAGAAACAGGAGGCTTTCTGCTCCCATAAAGATTTACAGCCTCGGAAACCCTGTTCAGGGCTGCTATGGGTCAGAACTGACTCGATGGCACTTAACAACAACAACTACCAAGTAAGATGTCCTTCTCCAGGGACTTGTCCCTCCTAGTAATACATTCAAAGTACGTGAGTTGATATCTCACCATCCTTGGCTTCTGAGTAGCATTCTGACTGTACTTCTCCCAAAACTGATTTATTCATTCTTCAAGCAGTCATTGGTATATTCAATATTCTTCACCAACGTCATATTCAATTACATTAATTACTCTCTGGAGGTCTTCCTTATTCATTGCCCAGTTTTCACATCCATATGAGGTGATTGAAATTACCATGACTTGGGTCAGGCCCACCTTAGTCCTCACACTGACATTTTGCTTTTTAACACTTAAAAGAGGTCTTTTGCAGCAGATGTGCCCAATGCAGTATGTCATTTTATAATTGTTGCTCGCATTGATTGTGGATCCAAGTTAAATGAAATACTTGACAACTTTAATCTTTTCTCTGTTTCTCTTGATATTGTTTATTGTTATAGGTCCAGTAGCAATGATTTTTGTTTTCTTGTCAATGTTGTTGTTAAGTGCTATCGAGTCCGTTCTGACTCATAGCTACCTTGTGTAGGGTTTCCAAGGAGCGGCTAGTGAGCTTGAACTGCCAACCTTGTTCAAACCAACTTTGCAGTCCAGCACATTACCCCACAGCACCACACCAGGACATCTTAAATGCACATTTTGATAATTGTCTAGGAAATTGAATGTAGCTATGAAACCAGCAGAAGCTTCCATTATGTCTCCTCAGAAGCACCCAGAATTAGCACAGAGAAAAAAACGAGTCATAGACATTTTACTCTGATGAATCCAGCCAGTACCTTTTTCCCCCCTCTACACCAGATTGCTATTTCCTTTCCTATTGGTAGTTGGGCTTTCTTCATGCAAATTTCAAAAGGTTTCATGGACCTAGTGAGTAGAGAGCCAGAGACTACCTTGTGACTTGTTATCTGTGGATCTCAGTAAAGGGAGAGATTAGAATTCAATCATGTTAGGATTAGCTAATTGTTGCTCTTCTTCTCCCTCCCTTTGTTTGTTTGTTGTTTATTTTTATTTAAGGTTTTTATTGTGGATTGAGTGAAAGTTTACAGGGCTTATCATCAGTTTTACATTCAACAAATCATAAACCTTGTTTCATTACATTGATTATAATCCCCGCCATGTACCATCAGTTAACAGTATTTCTCTCTATCCACTTTAGCTTTTTTAAAAACACACAAACAAAAAAAAC
>NW_006408660.1:4335434-4339472 GCF_000296735.1 Chrysochloris asiatica
CCTAATGTAATACATCGTTTGATTTCTTGACTGCTGCTTCCATGAGTGTTGATAGTTGATCCAAGAAGAATGAAGTCCTTGACAACTTTAATATTTTCTCCATTGATAAGAATGTTATTCATTGGCCCTGTGGTAAGGATTTTTGTTTACATTGAGATGTAATCCATAACGAAGGCTGTACTCTTTGATCTTCATCAGTAAGTATGTTAAACTGTCTTCACTTTCAGCAAGCAAGGTTGTATCATCTGCATATCACAGGTTGTTAATGAGTCTTCCTGCAATCCTGATGCCACGTTTCTCTTCATATAATCAAGCTTTCTTCTTGGATTATTTGCTCAGCATACTGGTTGAGTAAGTATGGTGAAAGAATACAATCCTGTAGTACACCTTTCTTAATTTTAAACCATTCAATGTTCCCATGTTCTGTTGCATATGTAGCCTGCATTCTATTTCTATTAGGCAGCTCTACTCTAGGAGTCCTGCTATGGCGCTCTAGGATAAAGCACTGGACGGCGAGGTCGGGATTCAAACTCAGGAAGCTATGAGTTGGAACTAACTAATGGGACTTAATAACTTTATAAGGTGGGATGCATTGCCCACTGCTATGCCAAGATTCTGAGTCATAACGACCGTAGAGAACAGAGTAGGACTGCCTCATAGGGGCTGTGGCGTTATAGGATAAACATTGGGCTACAAAGTACAGAGACGGTGGTTCAAACCCACCAGCTGTTGCTCAGAAACACTATACAGGATCACTGGGAGTGGGAACCCACTAGACGGCACTTAAACAGCATCAACAACTATGTCTCCCAGACCGCTGGTGAGTTCGAACCACTAATCTCTAGGTTTGCAGCCAAGCTACCATAACTACTGGCCCCACCCATGTTCTGTGAACTTGCTGCCTTAGAGGCATTTTGTTTTGTTTTGTTTGTTTACAGGAGTGGTTGAGGGAGGCCTAGGAGACTACACTGGGGAAAGGAACAGGGAAGTGGATGCCAGTGCAAAGAAATGAAACTGAAAGCCAGGAATGAGGCACAGGGCGCCTGCAGGAGGAAAACAAAACCTAACCCGGGGGCGGGGCGGGAGCTTAAGGGAGCCTTAGGCCAGCAGGAGTGGAGCCGCGGTTTCTGCTCACACCTCAGGCGACCATGGACGTGTATGCTACTCCCGCCTCCGCGCTGGACAAGTTGGTGGCCCGCAGCTTGCAGCCACCCGCGGAGTTTGTGGCCTCCGTGAGGCGCGCCCTGGGCTCCCTGAGCGCCACCCTGCGAGAGCGCGGAGGACGCCACGGAACCGTGGGCCGGGAGTCGGGGATACTGAAAATTATCAAGGTGAGGAGTCCAGACGACTGAGGTTAGGGTGGGCATGGAATCCTAGGACAACGCCTGGAAACTGAAGGGGAAGGAGGAATGAGGTTTGGTTTAACCTCTTTTCATTCATTTCTTTACTTATAGCCCGCTAAGGTCAGCAGTTCGAAACTACCAACTGATCCACGGGAGAAAGATAAGGCTTTCTGCTCCCGTAAAGATTAACAGCCTCGGAAACCCTGTACAGGGCCGCTTTGAGTTGGTTACGACTCCACGGCACATAACCACCACCACCACTGTATGGCAGCGAGTGAGTTAAGCACGGGACTGTTAATCACAAGTTCCAAAGTTCAAATCCACCAGCTGATTCATGGGAGAAAGATGAGGCTTTTTGTTCATGTAAAGATCTACCGTCTCAGAAACCCCGTATGGGGTCTCTGTGAATCAGAATCGACTTGATGGTAAAGTGGGCTTTTTGTCCTTTTTAAAAAAAAACATTGTGCTAGTGTTTTAAGTGCCAGAAAAGATCATGTGAGCCTTTAATTATTTAATGATGCTGACAACAGGTCTGTGAAATAGCCCCCACTTGACAGATGGGGAAATTGACGTACAGTGGAGGCAAGCGACTAAGAAAGAGGTGGAACCAGGGATTTTAAAAAAAGTTTTTTAAACTTTTCATTGTGGATTGAGTGAAGGTTTACAGAGCAAATCATCAGTTTTACACTCAACAAATCATATACTTTGTTTCATCTCAATGATTGCAATCCCCTCCATGTAACATAATGTATTTTACTTCCTCTCTGTGGTTTTTGATTCTATTCCTCCATCTTTTCCAATAGTTTTGAACTTTGTTCTTGGGTAAATGCTGCCTTTTGATCTTGACCCTCCATGAAGTTCTTACCGCACTAGTGTTGTCTCCCACATACCTATCTATTGTTTGGCTGAAAGTTGAGTCATGTGGGTCACAGTCTTAGGTGTTTCACCAGCCTCTACCTGACCAATACGTCTGGTTCTTTTCTTTTTTTCTTTTTTTTTTATGATTTTGAGTTTTGTTCCACATTTTCTCCAGCTCTCTCCAGGCTATTCTAGTGTGATCCCTTTCAGAGCAGTCGGGACACTATCTAGTTCTTTTGGTCTCATGGTCATGGAAACTGATGTTCATGTGGTTCATTAGTCCACTGGACTAATTGTTTCCAAGCATCTTCAATTTTCATCACTTAATCTTTCCTTAAGATAGGGTGAGACCAGTAGTTGTACCTTAGATGGCCACTCATGAACTTTTAAGATCCCAAAGATCACCAAAGCAGACTGTATGTACAACATTGTCTTTGTGGACTATGTTAGGACAATTGATGAGCCAGGGACTTATTGTGGAGTAACTGTGACAAAGAGCTTCTCTCTTTATTGTGCAAGTTGGAAAACTTTCAAAATAGCAATAATCCTTAAGTAAATTCATTTAAGGAGAGAGAAAAGTGTGAGTTTAGGAGCCTGACTCCATGGGTTCAAATCCTGGTCCTGCCTTCACTGGCTGAGAGACTTCCCTGTTCTTTTGTTTTCACATTTGTAAAGTAAGTGCAGTTACAGAGCCTTTCTGCTAGCTATGTTTGGAACGTTAACCCTTGCAAGATTAAATTATTTTCTGTTGTGAATTTTTTTTGTTGACACTATGTATTTTCAGTAATAGAAGGCATTTTGAGTGTAAAGAAAAAAATTGAGAAGGTGGTATGGATTTTGATAAAATTAGTGGGATATACTGGGTTTCATCACAAAAGGTGAGCCAACAGATAAGTGAGGGAAATGGGTGAATTATGGTTGACAAATAAGGAATGAAAACAGATGAGCCCAGAAAGATCCCATTTCCTTGAGACAGGGCCCATTCATTGTATAAAAAGACAGTTGGCTAGAGATACCACAGCAGACTCAAGAGAGCCCTGCCACCCCAAGGTGCTTGAGCCCTGCTCTCCCAAGGTGCCTGAACCCTGCTACCCCAAGGTGCCTGAGCCATGTCCCTCAGCAGTCAGTCCAGCACCAGCCAAGCAGAAGACCAAGCAGAAGTAAAGGGTGCACAACTGCATGTGACCTGGAGAAGCCAACTACAACATGCTGAACCACTTCACTATTGTGCTTATGTGTCCCATTTGCCTATTGATTGCAATGAACAAATTGTCACCCTGAATCCCCCTCCCGACTTCATTTGAACTCTCTATAAAGACTCCCCTCACACTCAGCTTGGATCTCTATGTCTCCGAATTAAAATCAGGATCTTTATAACTGAGCTAGTTTTCATCTGCTCAGGATTTATCTGAAGGAAGAAGTAAAGTGAAAACAATTGATTCAGCCCTGTTTTGCCCCCATTAAATTCACTTTCAACTCTAAAAAACAACCAGTAGTTGTTTTTTTTTTGTTGTTTAAGTTTTTATTGTGGATTGAGTGAAAGTTTACTGGGCATATTTTACATTCAACAAATCATACACTTTGTTTCATTACAATGATTATAATCCTTTCCATGTAACATCAGTTAACAGTATTTCTCTCTATCCGCTTTAGCTTTTTAAAAAACAAACAAATAATCAAAAAAAAAAACCACTCAGGCATATATAATAATTTACATCTCCAAAGGGCACATTCTGCAAGTCTGCTCCTGGCCATCAGCTCTTAAGTCCTTCTCTTCTTAGTCCATGAATCTAGAGTCCTCAGCCGCTCCCCCTCCCCATGCCTCCATCTCTGCCTC
>NW_006408660.1:4343900-4347093 GCF_000296735.1 Chrysochloris asiatica
ATTTTATAACCGTATTTCTGAATTCCTTCTCCAGCATTTCCAAAGCCTGCCCATCTTCCAGTATGGAGTGTAGGTCTACTTCCAGCTTATTTGCCTCAGTCACTTTATCTCGTTTCTGGATATGTGCAGATATGGTCATCTGCTTTTGTTTTTTGAACATATTCAGGAGTTATCTGTGGACTGAATACTTAGGTGGGTATGTCTTTTGGTGTTTTTTTTATGCTTTCTGATTGCCTCCAGGTAGATGTGATCAGGAAATGCGCTTCCCTTTTCACTCTTTTTCTTGAGAAATTTCAAGATGCCACTGTTGGTCGTTTTGACGTAACTTAAGATTTAATTTTTGGCTTATTTTCGTTTTTGTCTGCTTATCCCACGCCACAATCCCCGTTCAGGCCTTTTTTCTAGTTGTAAACAGTTTAGGGCCAGCTGTGGCCGGTTTGGTTTTAATTGGAAACTGTCTCTTTAAATTTCGAGGAGATCTGTACGCATGCGAGATCTGTACGCATGCGTAGTAGAACTCTCCGAGAGTGGGGCTGGGCTGCCCACTAGCTCAGGCACCCCTACAGTCACCAGAATGGAGGTGCGTGGACAGCAAGGGACCAGTGAACAGCTACCAAAAGAGAAGAATGTCCACACCTTTATCTCAGCGGTTCTGCCAGGCGTCTTTGGCTGCTCCGATCCTTCTCCTGCTTGGTCTCACTCAAGATGGCGGCTCCTGGAGCAGCTGAGCGTGTTGAATTAGAAAGCAATGGATTTCTTGCTTCTGCCACAAGTACCCCTAGCTGTAAGCCTTCCAACCTTCTAAATATTCCTTTATATGTGGTTCAGAGTTCTGGGACCATCTCCTGAGCCTGCTTGTTTGGTATTCTGGCAGAACTCTTTACTGCATTTCCACCAGATCATCCACCATCTTGTTTGTTCTCCCCTCCCTTTTTTTTTTTTTTTTATAAGTTTTATTGTATTTGTTGTGGTTGCTGTTAAATGTCATCAATTTGTTGTTAAGGGCTGTTGAGTCCAGTCCAAGTCAAAGTAACCCCGTGTAGGGTTTCCAAGGAGCGTCTGCTGAGTTTGAACCAGGCCCTTGCGTTAAGCAGTCCCATACTTATCTTATAGCCCCTACCAGTTATCTTGTCATTAGGATACCATTTGCATTGTATTCTTAGAATCATGTGGTTTCCCTAAGTGCATATAGAATAACTGTTTAGAATAAAGGCTGTGTTTTAATTTCTTTGAATGTGGGGAGGAGGTTGTTTTTAACAGGCTATTAGAAATAACTGTGGGAGTAAGAGGAGGCTTTCTGCCCTGGGAAGATTTAAAGCCTCGGAAACCCTATACAGGGTCACTATGAGTTGGAACTGACTTGATGGTATTTCTCAACAGCAACATTATAAATCAGGCTGTTATAAACAGTCTTGTACATGTTTTTCAGTGCATATGCTTATTTGTTGTTGTTGTTTGGGATTGAAATTGCCCCAGTGACAATCCTGATTACTTGTGATTTTCATGTGCAGCCAAAAATGAGGACCATTGCTCCAATTTACACTTTGCAGAACCCCATCAAAATTGTTATCCCCATTTTGGAGATGAGGACACGGAGGCTTGGAGAGGTTGAGTCATCTACTCCAGGTCACACAGCTGGAAAGTAGCAGAGTTGGGACTGGAACCAGATCTGCTTCCCCCCAGAGCCCCTGATCTTGGCCATCTTGCTAACCAGAAACTTCTTGTCTCTCTGGGAATGCAGACCTGTAATCCTGGACCCAGCAGACCCCACGTGGGACGTAGGGAATGGTGCAGCCCGGCAGTGGGACATGCTGGCCCAAGAGGCGGGGTCCTGCTATTCCCACCCGTGCTTTCTACAAGTGCCTGGGAGCCCTGTACAGCCCTGGGAGGGACCGGTGAGTGAGGGGTTCCACAGGTCCTTTGGGTTTTTGCCTAGATTTATAACCAGCGGTTCCTGTGCATGTGTCCTGTGGAACACAGAGAGGAAAAGGTGGAGGTAGGAGCATGTAATTGGCAGGCTAAGTGGGTTTAGAGGAAGGTCAGCCTTTGTTTTCAGAGTTATTGCAGCCTGCATTTACCTTTTGTAACTATCACCCAGGAGGGAAGCCTTTTTCTATGCACAAAGAGCCATAAAGGCTAGCAGAGGCCCTCGCCCTCTCAGGGCCTCCATCACCCTGGCTGTACAATGGGCTGGTGAAAGAGAACTTGCTTAGAAGAAGAAAGCTCTACCCTAGGTAAAGCAACTCCTTCCATGACTTCCAGGGTCTTCCACGTGCCGGATCCTCAGGTTTGGATCACCCCATCCAGAAAGACCCTGATCAGAGGACCCCTGAAGACAGTGGGAACCTCAGTGCTGTGCACTCCAGAGCAGGAAGTGGCCAGCCCTCACATCCAGCTCCCAGCCCCTCTGGGATGGCCAGCAATGCTCCTTCTATGCCAGGGACAGTCTCAGATCTGTCTCAGATTCCTTCCAAGGAGCTGGACCGTTTCATCCAGAACCACCTGAAGCCAAGTCCCAAGTTCCAGGAGTTGATGAGCAAGGCCATCGACAGCATCTTACGCTGCCTCCGTGAAAACTGCATCCACAAGGTTTCACGCATCAGCAAGGTGAGAGGGCAGGGGGGCTTAGTGGTGAGGCGAATGAGTTCCAGCAACACAGCTGACCTTAGGCTGCCCAGGGAGACTGGACAGCCATGGAGGGTGGTTTGAAGGCTGGAAGTCTATAATAAAGTGCCAGCTTTAAAAAAGAGAGAGTGTTTTAGTTTGTTGTTATTGTGATAAAAGTATATATAACAAAACATTTGTCAGTTCATGTAATCCAGACTTTCTGGAACCATTGAGGCTGGATGAACCCACAAAACTATTGCCCTGAGATAATTTTATTTTAAACCTTAAACCAGAAATCGCCTCTGTAATCCTCTTTAAACCAAGCACTTGTTGTGTACCATCGAGTTGTTTCCAAGGCATAGTGACCATGTACAGGGTTTTCAAGAGCAGCTGGTGGGTTTGAACTGCCAACCTTGCGGTTACCAGTCCAGTGCTTATCCCACAGTGCCACACAGTAAAGAATGCCTACCTTGAACATTGTGTTCTTTTTTTTTTTTAATTTAAGGTTTTTATTGTGGATTGAGTGAAAGTTTACAGGGCACATCATCAGTTTCACATTCAACAATTCATATAACTTGTTTCATTA
>NW_006408660.1:4350083-4356156 GCF_000296735.1 Chrysochloris asiatica
GAGCAGCCGAGTGTCCTGGACTAGAAAGCAATAGATTTCTTGCTTCTGCCACAAATTCCCCCAGCTGTGAGCCTTCCAACCTTCTAAGTATTCCTTTATGTGTGGTTCAGAGTTCTGGGACCATCCTCTGAGCCAGCTTGGTTGGGTATTCTGTGTTGTTGTTGGCGGAGCTGTCTGCTATACATCCACCCGATCCGCCATCTTGTTTGTTCTCACATTGTGCTCTTTTAAAGAACACTTTGTGTGGGGTTTTCAACAACTGGAAAGGCTAGGTAGAAAGCCTTGCCCCGGGGGTGGGGGTGACAACAAGTTCATGATAAGGGGAGGAACAATTTGCAACGGGAAGCTGAGAATGGTCTTACAACTTGAAGAACAAGCATGTAATTAATGTCATTCAATTGTTCGATCAGTATATGTTTTGCTATGTATGTTCCTAACAGTGATATTTTTTTTAAATTACCAGTTCTTATATGTATAATTCTGTGATGCTGATTATATCCTTAATGGTTTGCAACCATTCTCATCTTCCTCTTCCCAGTTGTTCCACCACCACAAACAGAAACAGCCCCCAAAGCAGTGACTCCCCTGTTCCTTCTTCACCTCCTCCCTGGTTACCACTCACAACTCATCCCTGTAAGGAGTCCTGGTGTGCTGCTGTCGGATCAGCACTGGACTGCTAGCCAAAAGGTGATGGTTCAAACCCACCAGCTGCTCCTCAGAAAACCTATACAGGGTCACTGTGAGTCAGAACAACTCAACTGCACTAAACAACAACAACCTCAGCTAGATCGTTTACATAAAGGACATGGTTCCATGTTTGTCCTGTTGGGACTGACTTATTGCAGAATGTTTTGAAGGTTCATCCATGTTGTAGCATGTATCAGGACTTCATTTCTTCTTAGGGCTGAGTCATATTGCATAGAATGTATATACCACAGTCTGTTTATTTAATGATTCTGTTTCTTAAAAACAAAACAAGAAAAACCACTATTATAATCATTAAGGAACCCTAGTGGCACAGTGAGTAAAGCATTGGGTTGCTAACCACAAGGTCAGCAGTTCAAACCCATCCTCCGCTCCACGGGACAAAAAGATATGTCTGCTTCTCAAAAGATTTACAATCTCGGAAACCCTAGGAACAGTTCTTTTCCACCCTATAAGTTCACTGTGAGTTGGAATTGACTCAGTGGCAGAGGGTGGTGTTGTATGAAGGAATCGTGGTGGCACCAGGATTAAGAGCTCACCTGCTAACTTAAAGATCAGTGGTTCAAATCCATCAGCCATTCCATAGGAGAAAGGTGAAAAACCTCTGGAGTAGTTCTACCTCATCCTATACACTTGCTGTGACTCTGGATCAACTTGATGACAGTAGGTTTATTATAATAATCAGATCACTTCCCCTCCTCAGCTCAAAATCCTGTACAGCTCCCAGAGCACAGCGGTCCCCAGCCTGGAGGATTGGGCCTGGTTTGTGTACCACCTTCACGAACTCCCTTATGCCACACTGGCCCCTTGACTATCCTTGAACTCTGTGAAGGCTCTGTGAAGACTGATTTCTCCTTCTGGTACACTCTTCCTCCAGCCACTTGGCTCCCCCTCGCCTCCTTCCAGTCTCTGATCCCAGGTCTCCCTGCTGAGACTGTAAGATTGCTGCCTTCACTCCCCACCCTAAGCCCTTGCTGCTCCACTCCTGTCCTTGAGCACTTGGTACTTTCTCAGGATCTGTCATTGTTGGTTGACTGTCTCCCCCTGCTGGAATATAGGTTCCATGAGAACCTAAATTCTCTGTCTGGCCTACCTGTTGTCATTACAGTAGCACTGCCCCATAGGGTTTCCAAGACTGTAAATCTTTATGGAAGCAGACTGCCACGTCTTAATCCTGTGGAGCAGTTACTGGGTTCAAACCACTGACTGGTAAGCTAGCAGCTGAGTGCTTAACTACGACGCCACCAGAGATCCCACTTATATCCTGGCACATGTATGAGATTTGCTGAATCAAAGAAGATTTGCTGAATGAATCAATCAATCAATCACATAGGCCAACAGAACACATCTGAAAGCCCTTCTTGTCCCTGGGACCTCCATTTGCAGCCTCTACTATAGATGTGCAGTGAGTCAGTGCTGTAGATGTTGGGTTAAGGTGTTTAGTCACTACCCCCACTCCACCTGGCCCAGTTCCCTGTGTCTGGGAGTCACTGTGACGGTGCCTAAACTTCATGGATCAGAAGGCAGATGCAGGTAGACAGCTGGCTCTCTGCCAGGCTTCTAAGCGTCGGATGGCATGTGCGGTCTGCCTGGGTCCTGGTGCTCCCAGACCCGGCAATAGGCAGAGAGCATTTTCAGGGGCACAGATGGGGTACAGTTAGTGGGTCCATAGGACTCAGAGAGGGTCTCCCATCTGCACTGTGTTTCCTCTCCAGGGGGGCTCCTTTGGCCGGGGCACAGCCCTGAAGAGCAGCTGCGATGCTGAATTGGTCATCTTCCTTAACTGCTTCAAAGACTACCGGGACCAGGGGACCCTTCGAGCAGAAATCCTTGATGATATGAGAATGCAGCTGGAATCATGGGTCCAGAACCCAGTCCCCGGCCTGAACCTTGAGTTTCCTGAACAGAACAAGCCCGGAACTTTACAGTTCCAGCTGACATCTGTGGCCCTGGAAAGCTGGGTAAACATGAACCTGCTGCCTGTCTTTGATGCTGTAGGTAAGAGACCAGTCTGTGCTTTGTAGATTGATGGGATTCAGGGGGGCTTGTAGATTGGTGGGGCTCAGATTGTGACCTTCATTTCCTTACATCACCAAGCTTTATAAAGTACTCTGAGATGCCTAATCATCATCACTGGAGTCCAAGTGCAGTGCTGTTGGGTAAGCACTAGGCTGCTACCCTCAAGGCCAGATGTTCAGACCTACCAACTGCTTCTTGGAAACCCTATATAGGGTTGCTATGATTCTGAACCAATTTGACAGCACTTAATAGCAAAAATCATCATCACCACACACTACAGCTATTTAATCAAAACAAAACTCATTGCCATCAATTCTGATTCATAGCAACCCTATATAGGATTTCTGAAGCTGTGAATCCTACAGGAACAAAAAGCCTCATCTTTCTCCCTCAGAGCAACTGGTGGATTTGAACTGCTGACCTTGTGGTTAGTAGTCCAGTGCTTATCCTACAGTACTACCAAGTCTTCTATAACTATTCAGTACTTTTAAGTTCAAAGCTCTGCACTGTAAAATGTTTCAAGCATACAGAAAACTGTAGACATCCCATATCCATGTTCCCCAAAGCTATTTTTGCAAATTTAAAGCAGACTTTAGCAAAAATCTACTTGGACTTTTTTTAAATTACATGTTATAACATCTTTTCTTATTTGTGGAGGTTTACTTTGTAGGTTTTTTTCCCTAACTTTTTGGGATGAATTTTAGCTTAGTCATTGTCTGTCTTAATAAAGGCAATGAAAGCTATACATTTCCCACAAAGTGTTACGTTAGATACGTGACACAAGTTTTGATATATTTAATTTTTATTATCTTTCAGGTCTAATTATTTTGTAATTTTAGGTTGCCAAAAAAATTTTAAAATTTTCCCTTCCCATTCAACCTGGGTCTCAATCCATGTATCTATGCACAGAACACTGTTGTTTCAAGGTTGTGTATATATATCACTGTTTACCTCTATCCCCTTTAGTACATGCTTACCTCCCTTCATCATTCTTCTGTCACCATCCCTTTTCGTGTATATTGCCCTTCCTGCCACCAGCGCTAACAGGTGTCTACCCTCTCCCCACCCCAGATAACCCTCAAAGGTTTCTTTTAATATGGAACTTTTCTTAAGCTTTTGTAATAATGGTGTCATACAATATTTACTCTTTTGTGATTGACTAAATTCACTCAGTATTAACATCTTTCAAGTTGATCAATGTTATGAGGTGTTTTGCAGATTCATTGTTATTTTTCAACATTGTTTAGTATCCCATTGTGTGTATGTACTAAAGTTTGTTTATCCATTCTCCCATTGATGGGCATTTAGGCTGTCTCCATCTTTTGCTATTGTGAATAGTGCTGCGATGAACATTGGTGTGCATATATCCACTCGTGATCTGTATTGTATTGCTTGCGGATATATATCAAGTAGAGGAATTGCTGGGTCTTGTGGTATTTCTCTTTCCAACTTTCAGAGGAAGAACCATATATACTATTTTCCAGAGTGGTTGAACCATTTTAAAGTCCCACCAGCAACAGCATCTCCACACCTTCACCAGCGTTTGATGTTTTCTGTCTTTTCAAACTTCTGTGTTAATGCTGGTGTGAGACGATACCTCATTGTTGTTTTGATTCACATCTGTCTAATGGCTAATGATTATGAACATTCCTTCATATGTTTGTTGGCTGCCTGAATACCTTCCTTGTTGAAGTGTCTCTTCATGTCATGTGCCCATTTTTTAATTGGGTTGTTTGTCATTTTTTTTTGTAGAGGTGTTGTAGTTTTCTATAAATCATAGATATTAGTCCCTTGTCTAATATGTCATTGCAAAAAATTTTCCCATTCTGTTGGCTTTCTTTTTACTCTTTTTGCTAAATCTTTTGATGGACATAAGTTTCTAATTTTCAGGAGATCCCAGTCATCTATTTTATCTTCTACTATTTGTGTGATTTTAGAGCCCCTGAGTTGGTCTCGTTTTTTTCATTGATTATCTTTATAATTCTCTGTTCTACATTTAGGCCTTTTATCCATGTTGAGTTTGTTTTGTATTTAGTGTGAGATACAGGTCTTGCTTCATTTTTCTGCAAATCAATTTCCAGTTTGCCAGCACCATTTGTTGAAGAGACTATCTCTTCCCATGTAATGTGTTTGAGTCCTTTGTTAAAGATCAGTTGACAGTATGTGGATGGGTTTACTTCTGGGTTCTCAATGCTGTTCCATTGATCTGTGTGTTTTTCATTGTGCCACTACCAGGCTGTTTTGACCACTATGGCTGTGAAGTAGATATTGATATACGGGAGTGAGAGGCCTCCAACTTTGTCCTTCTAACTATGTTACCTTTTGACCCATGAATATTTGGAAGTGAGTTTCCAAATGAATGTGTTGGGATTTTGTTCCCTTGATTGCTTTTGGCATTTGGTATCGTCTTTTTCAAAATGTAGAGAATGAACAAACTTATGAGGAATTTATTGAGACTTTCAAGGTTGCCTATAACTAAAAAAAAAAAAAAAAGATTTGTACAATGCAGACTTTAATATAGTTGTTGTTGTTGTTATGTGCCGTGGAGTCAGTTCAGACTCATAGTGACCCTGTACAGGGTTTCCGAGGCTGTAAATCTTTACAGGAGCAGAAAGACTCGTCTTTCTCCCGTGGAAAAGTTGGTAGTTTTGAACTGCTGACCTTGTGGTACACAGCCTGATTCATAAACCACTATGCTACCAGAGCTCCTTATGTAGTAGGGCCTTTATATCTATTTGGTTATTAATGCATTATTTATTTTATTATTTTTTTTAATTTAAGGTTTTTATTGTGGATTGAGTGAAAGTTTACAGGGCACATCATCAGTTTCACATTCAACAATTCATATAACTTGTTTCATTACATTGATTATAATCCCCTCCATATACCAATCAGTTAAAAGTATTTCTCTCTATCCACTTTGGCTTTTTTAAAAAAAAACACAAAACACAAAGAAAAAACCCATTCAGGCATACATAATAATGTACATCTCCAAAGGGCACATTCTGCAACTCTGCTCCTGACCACCTGTTCTTAGTCCTTCTCTTCTTAGTTGATGAATCTAGAGTCCTCAGCCGCTCCCCCTTCTCCATGCCCCCATTTCTGCCTCCACTCTGGCGCTGCTGCTCCTCTGGATAAAGTCCCGCATTTTGCTTGTCTGTTCCTCTCTTGATGGTCCTAGGGTCCTCTGTTTCTGGACTGTAAAATTAACCACTCCCCTTTTTTTGTTATAAAACTTCTACCTTTACAAGTGTGACCGTCGTGATTAGTCATGATAACAGTTATTCACTATTGAATCTTGCGAATATTATCCCCATCTCCTTTCACCAGACCCATCTAGACAAGATGA
>NW_006408660.1:4389115-4389650 GCF_000296735.1 Chrysochloris asiatica
GAATGCCTCCAGGTAGATGTGATCAGGAAATGGGCTTCCCTTTTCACTCTTCTTCCTGAGATGTTTCAAGATACCATTGTTGGTCGTTTTGACATAACTTAGGATTTAATTTTCGGCTTATTTCTTTTTTGTCTGTCCCACTCCACAATCCCCATTCAGGACTATTTTCTAGTTGTAAACAGTTCAGGGCCGGCTGTGGCCATTTGGTTTTAATTGGACACTGTCACTTTAAATTTCGAGACGATCTATGCGCATGCGTTATAGAACCCTCCAAGGGTGGGGCTGGGGTGCCCACTAGCTCAGGCACCCCTATAGTCACTAGAATGGAGGTACGCAGACAGCAAGGGACCAATGAATAGATACCAAAAGAAAAGAATGTCCACACTTTTATCTCAGCGGTTCTGCCAGGCATCTGTGGCCACTCCGATCCTTCCCCCGCTTGGTCTCACCCAAGATGGCGGCTCCTGGAGCAGCTGAGCATCCCAGACTAGAAAGCAATAGATTTCTTGCTTCTGCCACAAATTCTCCCAGCTGT
>NW_006408660.1:4389750-4401406 GCF_000296735.1 Chrysochloris asiatica
TTCCATTAAGGTTTGCTTCATGTATCTTGGTGCTCTTTCATTGGGGCATATATATTTATTATAGTTATGTCGTCTTGCTCAATTGACACTTTAATCATGAGCTAGTGTCCTTCCTTGTCTCTTATGCTGATTTTCATCTTAAAATTTACTTTGTTGGAGATTAATATGGCGACCCCTGCTTGTCTAGTGTTACAGTTGGCTTGGTAAATTTTCTTCCATCCTTTTAACTTTTAGTCTGCTTTTGTCCTTGTATGTTAGGTGTGTCTCTTTCAGGCAGCATATTGATGGATCTTGTTTTCTTATCCATTCTGCCACTCTCTGTCTCTTCACTGGTGCAGTCAATCCATTGACATTCAGTGTAATTATTGATAAGTACAAATTGATTGCTGTCATTATGTTACTTTTTTAGCGATGTTGATCATTCTTTGGTTCTGCTTTCTTTCTTGTGTTGGCTTTATGTCTTCTGAGTTGTTTTTGGTCGGTTTCCTGCTAGTTTCTCTGTTTGCTTGATCTCCTTGGAATTCGTTTTTATGATATGTTGTGGAGTGTTAGCTTTCTTTGGGGTTACCTTGTAGTCTAGTAACTTCTCTCTGCATTTAGGATACTCCATTGTAACCTGTAATTTACCTGGCATCCTCACCACCTGGGCTTCCATTGCTGCGTTTGTCCCTTCTTTGACATTGATATGTTTTTGGCCTTCAATTGATCTCCCTGTTCTTTTGTTTTTGTCGTTGTTATCTCATTCTGTTCTGGACTCCGCTATCTGTTGGGTGTGTTCCAGGTGGTGTTGCCATACTTGTCAATCTCTGTTTGTTGTCTGTTCTTGTTGGTTCTCTGTCCACAGAACTCCCTTTACGATGTTTTGAAGTGCTGGGTTGGTTTTGATAAAATCTCTCAAATTCTGTTTATCTTGGAATGTTTTGATCGAACCATCATATTTGATTTTGCTGGATAGACAATTCTTGGTTGACAGTTTTTTTTCTTGCAGAGCTTTGTATATGTTTCCCCATTGCCTTCTCACCTGCATGGTTTGTTCTGAATAGTCAGAGTTTAATCTTATTTGCATGCCTTTATAGGTTATATTTCTCTTCTCCCTGGCTGCTTTTAATATTCTTTCCTTGTCTTTGATTTTTGAGAGCTTGATTATTATATGTCTTGGAGATTTTCTTCTGGTGTCTATGCTTCCTGGAGAACGTTGGGCTTCTTGAAAGCTTATCCTTTAGTCTTTCAAGATGTTAGGGAAATTTTCTTCCAGAAGATTTTCCACGGTCTCTTCTGTGGATTTGTTTCTTCTTGTTCCGGAATGCCAATAATTCTTACATTATTCCTCTTCATGTTATCCAGCATGAATCTTAGACTCTCTTCAGATTGTTTTATCCTTTTAGCTACTTGTTCTTCTACCTTGGCAGTATTGAGAGATCTGTCTTCCAGCTCGCTAGTTCTGGCTTCCATCTCTTCTAGTCTGCTCCTTTCTCCTTTAATGCTATTGTCTATTTCTGACATCTTATCGTTGATCACCTGGGCATCTTTTTGCAGGTTTTGAATTGTTTCCAATGCTGTCTGCGTCTATCCTGTTTGATTGTTCCTGGAGAATTTTTTTTACTTCTTATTTTCCTCGACCCCTTTTCGGATTATTTGAATTTGTTTCCATATCATTCTTCTGAATTTCCTCTTAGGCATATCCAAAACTTGCTCCTCCTCCTCTATGAAGGCTTTGTCTGTCTCCAGTTCATTTGCATCAGGTCCTTTCTTCTGTTTTTGGACATGGTTTGATAAAGTTGATTGTTTCTTATTGGTCATGGTTATTGTTTTATTATTAATATTATTAGTGTTATTAATGTGGTCAGGAGATGGTCTTTCCTTTTCGTCTGTAAATCGTAGCAAATGTTGTTGGGTCTCGTATAAGTGGTGGAGTATTATGTTGTAGCTTGACTATATGGCTACGATCGCTATTTCTTCTTATGGGACGTAGGGAGGATAAGTTCCCACCTCCAGGAGGGATGGATGTGTAGTCAACAAGAATTCTACGTGCGTGGGTGCACTGTATCCAGCTGATTTTTATTGGGATCTCACGCCAGGGCGGGAAGACTTGGGGCGGGAGGAAGTTATATCACCTCTGGCTCTTCTGGGAGACACAGCTGTCCAAGTGGGCCGGCCCTGTGTCCCGCTCTCTAAACTCTGCAGTCACAGGAGTGACCTGCAGTCTCCGCAGGAAAGAGTCCCAAAATACTCGCTTTTCTTTATCCTTGTTAGTGCAGTTTCTCAAAAATGTGAGCCCAGGAGAGACTATGATAGTCTAAAAGCCGTGGGACTGGTGTATGAACACCCCCTTTGTGAGATCCCACTGCTAGCTATGAGTGGGGGCAGGGGGCTTAGCTGCAGAGACAGTTGGGGGATGATGGGTGACATCAAGAAGCCGCCACAGCCTTTTTTACACCCTCCAGAATTCCTCACTCTCTCTGTGCGTGGGTGACCTGTACCCGGCTGATTTTTATTGGGGTCTCAAGCCAGGGTGGGGAGACTTGGGGCAGGAGGAAGTTATATCGCCTCTGGCCCTTCTGGGAGACGCAGCTGTCCGAGTGGGCCGGCCCTGGTCCCGCTTTCTAAACTCTGCAGTGGCAGGAGTGACCCGCAGTCTTCACAGGAAAGAGTCCCAAAATAATCACTTTTCTTTATCCTTGTTAGTGCGGTTTCTCAAAAATGTGAGCCCAGGAGAGATTATGATAGTTCAAAAGTCGTGGGGCTGGGTCTATGAATGTTTCCTTTGCGAGATCCCACTTGTTTTTTCCGCCGGAGCAAGTCCCTACCTTTTCTGACTGTCCTGCCGTACCGGAAGTCCCCAGGCATTTCCCTTTTCCTTCTTTCTTGTCTCTTCTTAATGACTTTGTGCTTTTTTCCTGTATGATGTTCTTGATGTCATCCCACAACTCTTCTGGTCTTCAGTCTTTAGTGTTTAATGCTTCAAGTCTGTTCTTCAGATGGTCTCTAAATTCAGGTGGGATATATTTAAGGTCATATTTTGGCTCTCACAGACTTGTTTTCATTTCCTTCAGCTTCATTCTGAATTTGCATATGAGGAATTGATGGTCTGTTCCACAGTCTGCCCCTGGCCTTGTTTTGGCTGATGATATGGAGTTTTTCCACCATCTCTTTTCACAGATGTAATCAATTTGATTTCTGTTTTCCATCTGGCGAAGTCCATGTGTATAGTCGTCTCTTATGCTGTTTAAAGAAGGTATTTGAAATGAACAAATCACTGGTTTTGCAGAATTCTTTCATGCAATCTCTAGCATCATTTTTATCACCAAGGCCATATTTTCCAACTATTGATCCTTCCTGTTTGTTTCCAACCTTTGCATTCCAATCACCAGTAATAATCAATATAGCTCTTTTTTTTTTTAATCAGTATATCTTGATTGCATATTTGATCAATTTCAGATTGAAGATGTTGGTAAAATTCTTCTCTTCATTTTGAGTTGTGCCCCATCAGCAAATGAAGATCCCAAGGGCTTTACTCCCATGGGCTTTACTCCATTCGTATCATCACAGTCAAGTCTACTTTGAGGAGGCAGCTCTTTCCCAGTCGCATTTTGAGTGCCTTCCGACCTGTCGAGCTCATTTTCAGGCACTATATCTGACTGCTATTCATAAGGTTTTCAGTGACTAAATATTCAGAAGTAGTTCATTTCTCCTTCTTTGTCGTCTGTCTTCGTCAGGAGGCTCATCTGAAACTTGTTCACTGTGGGTGACCCCGCTGGTATTTAAAATACCTGTGACATAGCTTCCAGAATCACAGCAATTCACAAGCCACCACAGTACAACAAACTGACAGATGAGTGGTGGGCAGCTTTATTAGTTTCCTTAATAAAGCAAATTTCTTATTCAGTTTAGCAGTTATGTTCCTGGAATGCTGCACATGTGAGTTGTATGGAAATACTTTTAAGATTCTGCACTTATCTTGTTCAGTAAAATTGCTGTTAAAATAGCCTTTTTATTCTGTAAGCTGGAATTATTTCATGATTTTAAAATGCAACCAATATAATGAAAACATCTCAGAGGTGAGGGAAAATCTACCACTAATCTCAGCTAGATAAAGTTAAAATCAAGAAGCCTATTCACACAGTTATATGTAATGACTGCAGTGATCAGTTTATTACACAGATTAATCATTCTTGAATGTACAAGCTCCAAAGGAGCCATTGGGTCTTTAAACATATACAAGTATTTCCATCAAATGTATTTTCTTCCTTACATCCAGATAGACCTAAACAGTTAAAAGCCTAAGAAAAATAAGAGCTATTAGCTATATATTAACTGAGAAACCACATACAAACCAAAGAATACGGAAGAGAAGAGGCTGAAAGATGAAATTGAAGGGGCAGAGAGATGTAAAAGAGTTGGTAACAAAGCTCATCACACTTTATGTGTACTAATAGCTGTTGACCAGTTAAACTTAGATCTTAAAATACAGGATGGTGTGGGTAGAGTTTAATCTGATTGGTCTTAATTTTCATCTAAGATATAGGTCCTCCAAAATAAAATGAATACAGAGACAACATCATGTTCTTTATCTTGCTTTTCATAAATGTTTTACATTTAAAAGAATTCCACTTAAAACCATTCTCCTACAGGTCAGTGGAATTGTTTTTCCCTACTCAAGTACCTACCACCTTTAGATTAACTCTGTGCTCCCTTCCTAGACATTATCTCTGAAGGCCAGTTCACATTCATGAACTCATTTGTTCAATAAGCATCTTCTGAGCACCCTCTATAGCTAATTGCTATGAGAGGTGCTGGGATACCAAGATTAATACAGCAGAGTCCCATTCTAGATTGTAAATCACCTCTGACACTCCTTGGTGGAGCACTCCAGCAAGCTCCAAGTTCTAGTCTAAGCTCTGTAGTTTCAAGGTGTGACCTTGGACAAATCACCCCCATCTTTAGATCTTGAGTAACCCACCTGTAAAAGAAGGTTGAGCATGACCTTCACCAAGATTCTGTTCTTTCTGTGGTTCTACCTTTAATATCTCCTCCCCTCCCCTCTGCTCAGTATATAGTAGGTGCTCATACCCACTAGTCTTTGGTTGACCTTGAATGACAGGTTGCAGCTCAAAACCAAGGAGGACAGCCATCCCGTGTGTATTTGCCACCAGCCTATGCCCTGGAGCTCCTCACCATCTTCGCCTGGGAGCAGGGCTGCAAGAAGGAGAGCTTCCACATGGCCCAAGGCTTCCGGACTGTCCTGGGGCTGGTCCAGCAGCACCGGCAGCTTTGTGTGTATTGGACTGTCAACTATGGCCTTGAGGATCCAGCTCTAAGAACGCACGTGCTTGGCCAGCTCCAGAAACCCAGGTGTAAACCCACTGCCCATCCTACATCCTACCCATTCCCACCCCTCACCCTCGATGTCATTGCATCTGTCTGGGGGGCACAGAGCTGGGATTTATACAGACAATTGGCTCCAGCGCCCATGCTCCAAGCCAGTGTGATACTTGACTCTCTTATATTGAGCTTTCTAGATAGGAGTTATCCCCACCCCCACAGTTATTCAAAACAGTGCTTGGCACATCTTCCCAAAGCAAGTGCTTTGCCTGAGCTCACTCAGGTGAGACTTTTTTTTATGGAAAACTAAAAACCCATATATAGACCTCCATAGGAGTCTGTACACTTGCCTCTTTGGGTAGAACTTAGGGGCTAAGAGCCCAGACTCTGAAGCCTAAGGGCCTGTGTTCAAATCCCAGCACTACCAGTTACTTGCTGTGACTTTCCCTCTCTGAGCCTGTGGAACTAGAACAGTGATAATCATCCTGATCTCAGAAGGTTGATGAGAGGATTAAGTGAGTGGGCACTCATAAGTAAATGCTTTAGACACTTGGCTGCTACTCTGTTGTAGGTATGCACAAGTCTCAGGGCTGTATTTTAGCCTGATTGGACAAGCCATCTCCTCACCTTCCAGCAGGTTCTGCAGCCAACAAGCCCCCTACCCGCCCCCCAACACACACACCCCACCCCGCCCCCACCCCACACCCAGTAGCTTCCAGGCTGAGGGCCTTGCTTCTGATAAATTGCAACCTTGAGTTCCTGATGCGCTTCTTCTCCCTCTCCCTAGAACACACGCCCCTTCCCAGACTCTCTCCTTCACTATTTCCCACTCTCCTGCCCACCCATTCTGACACCAGACCCCTAGTCCTGGACCCAGCTGACCCCACCTGGAATGTGGGCGAGGGCAACTGGGAGCTGTTGGCCCAGGAAGCAGCAGCCTTGGAGACGCAGGCCTGCTTTGTGAATGGAGATGGGACGCCTGTGCTGCCCTGGGATGTAATGGTAAGTGGCAAGTTCCGGGCTGATGGACGCTGTTGGTGCTCCTTCCCCTACACCTCTCTACATCCCTCCTCTTTACTTGTCGTGTCCCTCCCCTTTCTGCATGCCCCTCCCCAGGCCCACAGCTGCCTCATTTCTAGAGACCTCCCTCCACAAGAGCGGCATTTTGTTATGCACCCAGCCTAGTGCCTGAATGGCCAAATCTGCTGCCATTAAGTCCATTCTGACTCATAGCGACCCACTAGGACAAAGTAGAACTGCCCCCTAGTGTTTCCAAGGCTGTCATCTTTACAGAAGAGCAGCAGGTGGGTTTGAACCACAGACATTTTGGTTAGCAGCTGAGCTCTGAATGGCTGCAACACTAGGGCTCCTTGCCTGAGTGGCATGAGAGCACAAAAGGCCCAACCTTGTCTTATCTCATTTCAACTCTGAGATGCAATGAGTGTTCCAGAGCTGCCTTGGATCAGGACAAAGCTGCTTTTCAGCTGAAATCTCTCTTCTTAGCTCCTTCCCACCCTCTCCTGCTTTCCACACTCCTCTGCTCTCATGTGCATGCCCCCAATTAATCAGGTGTAGCGCAGGACATCAAGGTAGGTTTGAATCACAAAGTCAGTGGTTCAAATTCACCAGTTGCACCTTGAAAACCCTATACTGGGTCGGTATGGTCGGAACTCACTTGATGGCACTTAATAACAACAAAGAACCCATGTCTCAGGCTTTGCTTTTAAGAAATCCAATTGCATACCTGAGCCACTTGCTGCTCCAGCAGGGATCCTTCTTGTCCACACCTGCTGCTCTGCAGAGATCTTATGACCGAAGTTTAACACCCAAACCCACCCAGAGGACTGCCCCATGTAAAGTTGGGGAAACTCAGGGTCTGTGTTGGTGATGAAACCAGATCTGGAACTTGGAGCCCTCTGATGTTACCTCAAGGACTTGTCAACCCATGAGAAGGAAGAGAAGGGGGTGAGAGGGACCAGAGTCTTGTCCCCACAGGACAGCCAGAGGCAGGGCTGGGGTGATCCTGGGGAGTCCTGTCTTGAGTTGGTCCCCCGGTATGCTCTGCGCAGCCCACCCTCCTTTACCAAACCCCGGCCGGGGACCTCAACAAGTTCATCAGTGAGTTTCTGCAGCCCACTCGCCAGTTCCTGGACCAGGTGAACAAGGCTGTCAACACCATCTGCTCGTTCCTGAGGGAGAACTGCTTCCGGAACTCTCCCATCAAAGTGCTCAAGGTGGTCAAGGTGGGTGTTCCAAACTGAATTGTGTCCCCAAATAACATGCATTGTAAATCTTAATTCCTGGAGTGGTTTATAGTCCCATTTGGGAATGGGTTTTGTTTGTTACTATAATAGGGTATTGTTAGTATAGTGTGTGTCTTGAATTATTCAATCTCATTTGAACTATAAAAGAGCAAGTTGAGCAAACAAACAGAGTTAGGGAAGGTAAATGTAATGTCACATGAAGACCACCAAGGAGTCAAGGACTAGAAACTAAAGATACAAGGACCTTCCCCAAAAGCCAACAGGGAGAGAAGACCTATCCATCCCTGAGCCGGTGCCTGAATTCAGACATCCAGCCTCCACAACTGTGAGGAAGTAAATTTCTGTGTGCTAAAGCCATCCACTTGTGGTATTTAAAAAAGTTTTATTGTGAATTATGTGATAGTTTACATGGGAGAACATTAGCTTTACATTCATCCTATCTTATATAATTTCATTGTCATGGTTACAATTCCTTCCATGCATCATCAAACAACCAAAGGGTATACCCCACAAGACTGCCCCTCTGGCATCACCATACAGACCCTCTCCCTCTCTGGTTCTAGAGTCCCCAGTTGCTCCATCTCTCCATGTCATCATTTCTGCCTCCATCTCTAGTGTCACTGTTTCTCTGGGTAGGGTCCCACACTAAGCTCTTCTCCCTTGATGGTCCCAGGGACCTCTGCTCCTGGACTGCAAAGTCAACCACTCCCCTTCTTTTGCTAGAAAATATCTACCTTTACATTTCCAACCCTCACAGTCACTTCTGATAATAATTATTCACTGTTGTACCACAAAAGTCCTATCCCCATCTCCTTTCAGCATCCCTGCCCAGACAGACTGGATACTACCTTCCTCTGCACCCTCTGGATCTAGGTTCCCTCTTGAAAGCTTGTAATCCAGTCATTTCTTGCCTATGTAGCCCCCCATTTTGGGTAGCCAATGTCAAAGTTTCCCATCCCTATCTACCCTGTGTATCAAGGGGGTGGGAATGATCCTCTCTGTAAAGATTTGTTCCCTCTTTTGAGCTACTGTATTCATAGGTGTAGGTCAAGTTCATCAAATTGTGTCAGATTACTCTTTTTTCCCTTCTTCTTTCTTCTCTTCTAGTTGAGTTCTGATCATCCAGCCACTGAAGTCAGATCAAGTGGGTATTATCTGCAGGTGTGGGTGTTCTTGTGCATAAGCCCTCTCTTCTTATCAGCTGGACGCTTCACTCTCCACTCTAGTCCTCTGTGGCTGTGTCACTGACTCTGGGCCCAGGGAGTCCCCAGGTTTTGCCAAACTGCTGGCCAACTAGGTCTCCCCGCAGGTTTACAGGCGTCTGTTGAACGTGGTAGGACTTAGCTTGCAGCTTCATTGTTTTCCCCTCACTTCCCCTTATCGGTGACCAATGTGGTCACCAGTCAGAGCACAAGTCTGCTTGAGTCTTAGTCTTGGAAAGGGGTTTGCCCTGAGGGGACCTGACCACTTGCCTTGATGTCTCCTGGGCAAGCAACTTGCTTGTTCTTGTAGTAATCAGTCAGACTGCCATTATTGTTGTTTATTATTCCTGTCAGTCTTTCTTTCAAGAAGTATCTTCTGTTCTTCTAGCCGCTCTAGGCTGTTCTGCTTGTCGTATCAATTAGAGATTTCCCACCTCAGAAGATTCTGGATGGGGTTCAGGAGTCCACCTATGGTCTTATGCAATGCAGAGGCTCCACAGGAAGCCTCCTTCACTGGGCAAGTTGTAGCCCCATTTTAGAGTCCTGGTGTGGTGCTATGGGCTAATACATCAGACTCCAAAGTTGTTTGAACTGCAAGGTAGGTGGTTCAAGCTGACCAGCTTCTCCTTGGAAACCCTATACAGGGTCACTATGGATCGGAATAGACTTGATGGCACTTAACAACAACAACAATCAGTTATAGGCAGAAGACGGATTTATAAGCTTTCTATCGTAATATTTCTAGCTATTCCTATCTCTCCCCCTCATGTGTCTATTTTATAATGGCGTGCAAGGGAAACCAAGATTCAAAAGACATCCAAGCATCTTAATATTATTTTCCCTCTTTTACCCATTTAAACCATGCATCAATCCCTGTATCCCAGAGCCCTGTTGTTCCAAGGGTGTGCATACATCATTATTTACCTCTGTCCCACTTAGCCCATGCAAACCTGCCTAATGGTTCTCCCATCTGCTTTGTTCTTCCATTCCCCTCCGCCTTCCTGTGTATTGCTTCCCTCCCCAGCACCCAAACTATCCTGTGTTTATTCCCTACCCTGTGCTCCACCTTCCCCTTCCTCCCCTTCCCCAACCCCCACATACCAGTAGCCAGCAAAGAATCCCTCTCCCTGTTTTTAGTGTGGGTTTTTTTTCTTAGTCTTTTACAATAGTGATCCTATGCAATATTTCTCCTTTTGTGACTGGCTATTTTCACTCAACATCATCCATGTTATGTGGTGGCTTACAGCTTCCTTGTTCTTCAAGGTAGAGTAATATTCCATTATATGTATGTACCACAGTTTGCTTATCCATTCTTCAATTGATGGACACTTAGGCTGTCTCTTTCTTTTTGCTATTGTAAATAGTGCTGCTGTGAACATTGGTGTGCATCTATTTACTCATGTTATGACTCGTATTTCTTATGGGTAAATACCAAGTAGAGGAATTGCTGGATCATAAGGTATTTCTATTTCCAACTTTCTGAGGAAGCACCATATTGCTTTCCAGAGATGTTGGACCATTTTGCAATCCCACCAGCAATGCAGGAGCATTCCAGTCTCTCCACATCCTCACCAGCATTTATTGTCCTCTACGTTTTTTATCTTTCCTGTTATTGCTGGTGTGAGATGATACCTCATTGTTATTTTTAATTGGGTTATTTGTCTTTTTCTTGTAGAAATGTTGTAGTTTCCTATGTATTTTAGAAATGAGTCCCTTTTCTGATGTGTTGTTGCGATTTTTTCTCATTCTGTAGGTTCCCTTTTTACTCTTTTGGTGAAGTCTTTTGATGCACATAAGTTTTTAATTTTCAGTATGTCCCAATCACCTATTTTGTCTACTTTTGTTTGTGTTATTTTCACAATGTTTGGTGGTCTACATGTGCTCTGAATTAGAGTCCTCACATTTGTCCTATTTTTTCATTGATGGCCTTCATACTTGTAGGATTCACATTTAGGTCTTTAATCCATGCTGAGTTGGTTTTTGTATAAGGCGTGAGGTAAAGGTCTTGTTTCAATCATTTGCTTATCACTTTCCAGTTCTGCCAGCACCATCTATTAAACAGACTATCACCTCCCCCAGGCGATATATTTAGGCACTTTGTTGAAAACCAGTTGAATGTATGTGGATGGATTAATTTTTGGATTCTTGACTCTGTTCCACTGATCAACATATCTTTCATTACACCAGTACCAAGCTGTTTTGACCACTGTAGCTGTGTAAGAAATTTTGAAATCAGGGAGTGAGAGGTTTCCAACCTTATTCTTCTTCCTAAGCAATGCTTTGCTTATCCTGGGTCTCTTTCCTTTCCACATAAAATTTGTAATTTTTTTCCCATCTCTTTGAAGAATGTAATTGGAATCTAGAATGGGATTGCATTATATGTGTAAATTGCTTTGGGCAGTATTGACATTTTCACAATGTTAAGTCTACCTATCCAGGAGCATGGTACATCCTTCCATTTTTGTAGGTCTCTTTCGGTTTCTTATAGTACTGTTTTGTAGTTTTCTTTGAATAGGTCCTTTGTTTCTCTGGTTACATTTATTCCTAGATATTTCATCCTTTGGGCGGCTATTGTAAATGGTATTGCTTGATTTTAATATGTTGATCTTCTATCCTGCCACTTTGCTGAATCTTCCAATGAGGTATAATAGCTTCTTTATTCTTTTTAAGGTTTTTATTGTGGATTAAGTGAAAGTTTATAGGGCACATCATCAGTTTCACATTCAACAATTCATAAAATTTGTTTCAATACAATAATTATAATCCCCTCCATATACCATCAGTTAAAAGTATTTCTCTCTATCCACTTTAGATTTTTAAAAAACACACAAACAAAAAAACCCACTCAGGCATATGTAATAATTTACA
>NW_006408660.1:4404670-4415662 GCF_000296735.1 Chrysochloris asiatica
CCCTGAAATGAATCCCACTTGATCATGATGCATTATTTTTTTGATGTGCTGCTGGATTCTGTTGGCTAGGAGCTTGAGAATTTTTGCATCTATGTTCATGATGGATATCGGTCTATAGTTTTCTTTCTTAGTGACATCCTTCCCTGGTTTTAGTATGAGGGTTATGCTTATTTCATAAAATGTATTAGGAAGTTTTCCATCCTCCTCTATATTCTGGAATAATTTGAGTAGAACTGGTGACAGCTGTTCCCTGAATGTTTGCTAGAACTCACCAGTGAAGCCGTCTGGGCCTGCACTTGTTTTTGTTGGGAATTTTTGATGACCTGTTCAATGTCTTCTTTTGTTATGGGTCTGTTCAGGTTTTCTACTTCACTCTTTGAAAGTTTAGGTAGGTTGTGTTTTTATAAAAATGTATCCATCTCTTTCTTCTAAGTTTTCAAATTTGTTAGAGTACAACTTTCCATAGTATTCTGTTATTATCCTTTTGATTTCCTTTGGTTCCATTGTGACATCGCCCGTGTGGTTTCTAATGTGTGTTATTCGTGTCTTCTCCCTCTTTTCTTTTGTTAATCCTTTCAAAGAACCAGCTTCTTGTCCTGTTGATTCTTTCTATATTTTTTCTGTTTTTTATCTCATTTATTTCTGCGCTAATCTTTATTATTTCTTTTCTTTTGGTGGCTGTAGGTTCCCTCTGTTGGTCTGTTTCTAATTGTTGTAGATGCTGTGTTAATTTTGGTTCTTTCTTCCTTTTGGATGTATGCATTTATTGCAAATAAATTGTCCTCTCAGCAGCACTTTTGCTGTGTCCCAAAGATTTTGGTATGTTGTGTTTTCGTTCTCATTTGTTTCTAGGAACTTTGTGAGTTCACGTTTTATTTCTTCTGCTACCACTTGTGGTATTTTTGTCATAGCAGCACTAAAGAACTCAGAAGTGGGTCTGCAGAGCCCTGTGCGGAATGGAGGCCTTATAGGCCGGTGGTCTCTCCAGGGCCAAGCAGGTGGGATTACCCCTATTGCAAAGATATAAGCCATCCCATCCCTTCTGTCATTGAGTCAATTGTGACTCATAGCGACCCCATAAGACAGAGTAGAACTGCCCCATAGGGATTTCAAGACTAAATCCTTACAGAAGCATGTGGCCACATCTTTCTTGCATGGAGCAGCTGGTGGGTTCAAACTGCTGATCTTTTGGTTAGCCGCCCAATGCTTAGCCCACAGCACCACCTGAACACCTTGAGTCCACATCGCTGGACCAGGACTCAAAGTACAGAACCTTTGGGTTAAACCAACCACCTGTCTTATCTCCCCAGGGTGGCTCTTCTGCCAAAGGCACAGCTCTGCGTGGCCGCTCGGATGCTGACCTGGTGGTCTTTCTCAGCTGCTTTGGACAGTTCACCGAGCAGGGGAACAGGCGGGCTGAGGTCATCTCAGAGATTCGAGCCCAGCTGGAGGCATGCCAGCGGGAAAAGCAGTTTGAGGTGAAGTTTGAGATCTCCAAGTGGGAGAACCCCCGTGTGCTGAGCTTCTCATTGATGTCTCAGACAACAAAGGACCAGAGCATAGACTTTGACGTGCTACCAGCCTTCGATGCCTTAGGTGAGATGCCCAGGCACCAAGAAAGGGAAAAGGCAGAGAAAGGGAGGCCATGCATAGTTGTAGAGGCTGTGCACTGCCCAACAAGGTCACCTCTGTTCACATCACAGGCAGTGTGGTTGTGGATGTTTATCACAACTCTCCTGTAGATGATAGACCACAAAATTTCTAGAAAGGAACACTGCTTTCTAATTCACACAAAGGCATATATGGGCTCCCAGAGCTGGGTTCTAGTTTCAGCAATTCCATTAACATGTTGGGTGATTTTCCACAACTAGCTTCCCCAACTCTGAGCCCCAGTGTCTTCATGTGATAATGAAGAGATTGAAGTATTTCTGCACATTCCCAGCTTTATGTATGTGTACCCCTTCTCCACACTGCCTTAAGCATAGCCAATCATTTCATTCACTAAGCACACTTCTTCTAGCCATCGATAAAGGCCTGAATCAGACAGACACGAATCTGTTTGTCTTTATTCAGTTCAGAGCTTGCAGAGCAGAGTGAGAAAAATCCCTGTATCTGAGTTTATTTGGTTCCTGAGTTTTGGAGAACAAGTAGCAAGAGAAGAATTCATCCAAAAATTGATCTGAGCCTATTCAGTTACTGAGAATTTGGATCTTACAGAATGCCTTTAAGTTCACTGAAGTTTTCAACTTCTCCCTGAATATAGCTTTCTTAACTGCAGAAGGCTTTAAATCTGAGGCTTATGTTGTTGTTCCCTTTGTCAGAGAATAGGAATAGCAAGAATTAAGAGGCATTACAGACATATTAGCTCCAAAGCGAGACTTTCCTCGTGATGGGTAATGAGGTGGGTGGGTTGAGAGAGAGAGGAAAAGGGAGTAAGAGTCTCACCAGGGATCTAATGCTGGCTCATCCCACATCTGTGGTCCACCTGTCAGTACTCTGTGGCCACCCTGTGGGCAACATAAGAGAGCTTGAAAGTCCTTTCTAAGTCAGCCCCACTGGGACTTTGGGAAATGGAGTGATGGTGAATTTCTCCTTGTCTCCAGGCCAGCTTGGGTCCGGCGGCCGGCCCAGCCCTCAGGTCTATGTGGACCTAATCCACAGCTACAGCAATGCAGGCGAGTACTCCACCTGCTTCACAGAGCTGCAGCGGGACTTTATCATCTCCCGCCCCACCAAGCTGAAGAGTCTGATCCGACTGGTGAAACATTGGTACCAGCAGGTTCGCCACAGGGACGGGACCACCACAGCAGTCTCTGGGCTCTGCCTCTGAGGAATAGGCCCCTGGATGGTGGAGCAGAAAGAGGGCTGTTCACTTTCTTGTTTTTCTCAGGGCAGTGGGGGTGTCATAACTGTCCCAGGCTGTAATGGGGTAATTCCTGGCGAGGCATCTGGCTCTATGAAAGTTTGAGGATGGATTTTCCAACTCCACAAGAGCCTATCCTGAACCTCATCTTTGCCAAGATAAGCCAACATCTTTTCTTTCTCCTCTTGCCCTAGTGCAACAGGATGCCCAAGGGCAAAGGCTCCCTGCCCCCTCAGCACGGGCTGGAACTCCTGACAGTATATGCCTGGGAGCAGGGCGGACAGGATCCTCAGTTCAACATGGCTGAGGGCTTCCGTACTGTCCTGGAGCTAGTCAGCCAGTACCATAAGCTCTGCATCTACTGGACCACCAACTACAAGACCGAGAACAAGACCATTGGAGACTTCCTGGAACTGCAGCTGAAGAAGCCCAGGTTTCGACTCTTTCCGGGCCCGGGGTCACTCACCATTTCTCTACAGCAGACAGGAGGGTCCTCTGTCCCAGACTTAGTTCCTTCTAGATATGGTATCTCATACCCGAGGACAGGCAGCCAGCTTCCTAGTCTTCTGTGAAAAGGGCTGCCAAGTGAAATTTGAATTCAGATAAGTAACAAATCATTTTTAGCACTAGTACATTCCATACATAAACTTCTTGGGACACACTTATGCTAAAAAAAAAAAAAAAATCATCATATATTTGAAACTAAAATTTCACTGGGCAGCCTGTATTTGTAGTTGTTAATCTGCCAAACCTGTCTATGAACCCAGCATATATCTTACTCTTTGGGATTTTTGCCTATGTCTGAAATGGGTATAGACCCAGCTACTTACGAAGACCTCAACAATCAGTGAGATGAACTACTTAGAATCATGTGATGAGCAAGACTCTGAAGTTGTGATTTGATACAGCTGAGAAGAGTTGCCTAATTAGTGACATCTGGTAGTGTAGTGATTACGAGTCGGGCTGCTAATCTTAGAGTCAGCAGTTTGAAACTATCGGCGGTTCCATGGAAGAAAGATGAGGCTTTCTGCTCCCATAAAGATTTACAGCCTCGGAAACCGTATACAGGCTTGCTATGAGTCACAACACATACCACCACTACCACTACCATAGATCAGAAAGGAAACAGTGGAGCTAGCACTCTGCTTGATTAATAATGCCTGCTGTACATGCTGAAGGAGAGGCATGAGCACTGTCTGTGGTTGATTAGTAATGCCCTGGATACAGACAGACTGGCCCAAGTGTAGTTTAATTTTCTATAACTGCCCTCAAGTGTGTGCCTGAAGCATGGAGCATGTGCTGAGCCTTGCTCCTAGCCCCTGCAGAGTGTTGGGAGAGTGGGGAATCATAGTCCAACTGGTCCTACAGGTGGATAGCAGACATTATCAGGAATAAGACTGACCCTAGATGGGAATTGCAGGCCCATCATCCTGGATCCAGCTGACCCGACAGGCAACCTGGGCCACAATGCCCGCTGGGACCTGCTGGCCAAGGAAGCTGCAGCCTACATGTCTGCCCTCTGCTGCATGGGCAAGGATGGCACCCCCATCCAGCCCTGGCCTGTGAAGGTTAGTGGCCGGCAAAGAGGAAGGGTGGGCCTTTTGTGGGAGGGAGGGGACACTGTGGGCAGGGGTGGGACCTGGCTCTGCGCAAAGGGACAGAGCCAGTCATGTCACCAGGCATACCTGTGCCTCCACTTCCCATACACCCTCATGACCCCAGCTTCTCCGGGAAGGTTATGAATAACCAACATCATCTGTATTCCTCCCAGGCTGCTATGTGAACCCAGAAACTCAGTGGTCATACCAGATGGACACAAAGTCCTCCCTGTGGGGAGATAAGGATCACCTGCCAGAAGAGCCTCTGTGTATGTGTGTGCTATGGGGGGGGGGTGTATTGTGAGGGGGGTTTGTGTATGTATGTATACATGTATGGGGGGGGGTATGCATGTGTGAGTGAGTATGTGTTTCAATGAATCCACTCTCCTTCCCAGTCCAACCCCCCAGCGGATCTCTTTCCCTATCTTCCAGCTCTCCCCTCTCCTCCTGCGGCTTAATGTTGTTTCATTAAATACTGCTGTGTATTTGATGGGCAGTCCCCTGCTCACATACACTCCTGTCCAAACTCGTTGAGCACCAGCCTGGGTTTTCATCATCTCCATCATCCACCCCACATGACCCAACACCCTCTATTACCAGACCCACCTCCCCGCCCACCAGGATTGCAGATGGGCAGGAAGAGCCTTCCTCTTAGGAACATCATTCCTTCCTGGAGACGGTTCCTCCACCTGCATCCAGAGCTGCTCATGCCCATCTTGGCAGTAGCCTGTGAGACAGGGCTGAGGGATCTGCTTGCAGAGTCCTCCTCCTACCTGTGCTTTGTTCACAGCCCCACATCTGTGCCTTCTGCTCTTGGCTGAACTGATGCCAAAGGCCCCATGGGTAGTAGAGTCTTCTTACATTCATCTTACTGTTTGGCTGGTCGTCTGAGGCTCAGTCTCTCAGATCACAAAGTTATACCTCAGGGTTGGTCCTGAACATTGCCGCACACATTTCCAGGAGCCTGGGGCAGCAGAGAACTGACTTGCCAAGCTGACCAACAGAGAGGGGTATCATTCTCTTCCTAGGTGGACTAAGCGGCTCTTGTTCCAGTTCTGCCCCTCCCATCCCCACCATGTGGATTCCTAGTCTCTCCTAGTGACTCAAGAATTAGGGGAATTGTGGGAAATTACGCATTTTCCACAATTATTTCCAAACAGTATGTTTTTTAAATAGTAATAAACCATAGCTTTAGAATCAGGCATCCCTCAGTGAGAGCCCAGCAGACAGCAGGTGTGTAGGAGGTGAGGAGTGCTGGAGATGAAGTCTTCCTGATCTAAGGGTTTCATCCCGGCCACTCAGTCTTTGGTATTAGCATAGTGACTCTAATTTGAGGAGCCCTCGTCTCTGCCCTCCAGTTTTAAGTGTGTCCATCTGCCCTCTTAGCTCAAAAGGCTTTGGGTGGGCAACTCTTCTGTGACTGAAGTAAGATCTCCCCCTTGGGGTACTGCTTCTTAGATGCTCACCCTGTGATGTTTAGGCAGCCACATGGCATGGTATCCATTTGCCCAGACAAAACTTGGGGAGCTCAAGAACACAGGTGGATTTGCATACAGTGGCCTGGAGAATGGTGCATTCCACCCCACATTCCTCTTTACAGAGCCATACTCCTGCTCTAGAATCCACTATGGCTCCCCAGTGTTTCCTGAAGAAGATCAAAACTCAGCCTTCCTGATTGTGGCCAAGTTTTCCACTCAAAGTCTCATCTCTCTCATATGCAGTGCTTCTCTTTCATCTCACCTGTGTAACTAACACCCAGCCTTTAAGATTTGGCTCAGGCTCACCTCTTCCAGAATGGCTTCCCATATCACCTGGCCTTCTTAGGAGCCCCCTCTCCTTGGTCAAACTCCTGATCACTCTGTTATCACTATTTGTTCCACACTCACTTGGTGATGAATCCCAAGGCTTCTGTTGAGAGCAATCAAGCTGGTTGCTATTAGAAGTACTTGCTCCACTTGTACAGCCCTGTGGGGTAGAGGTTGTCGTATTCCACTGCCCCACAAGTATCGGGGAATATGGCTTCATGGTCAAATGCTTCACAGTATAACTGAAGATCATTCGAGCTGTAAAATGGAAAGAAATAAAGCAATCTGTCTAGAACCCCCTATAGAATCAATGATAAAACATCACAATGCCATGGAGGGGATTGTAACCGTGGTAATGAAACGACATATGAGAGGATGAATGTAAAACTAATGTTTTTCACTGTAAACTATCACATCACAATAAAACATTAAAAAAAAAAAAAATCAGAGGACTTCTGGTTTGCCACTGTGGCCAGACAGCATGGGTAAGGGGAGCTCCGGGGACAAGGGAGGGGGACCTCAGAGGGACCTTGCAAAGGAAACCATCCTTTAGCGGATCCACACCCTTACAACCATTATAAGACTTAGTGCTTCAACCTCCTGAACTCGCTTTTTTTAAAAATCACACTATGGAGGAATTATTGGCATTTTGAAGTTTCGCCCCCAATGCGTGCAGCGATAGCCCCAACTCCTGTTGAGCTTGGAGGGCGGGGCTGGAGCCAGCCCCTACCGAGAGCTGCGCTTCCAGTAAGGGGAAATGAACAAACAAAGCCTCAGGAGACAAAAATAAAAGGGGGAGGGATCTCTACCCCAGTATGGAATCTCAGCAGGTGTAGTAGGCAAGAAAACCATTTACCCAGGACACAGAGAGGAGGAGAAATATGGCAACTTTCTGATGTCATCAGACACGGACTCTGCCCGCCCGACTGAGGGGCCTGCACCCCGCCTGATTGAACCGTACTTGCCCACCGCACTCCCCCCTTGAACCGTGCACCCCCGCCGGCCCTGCCCCCACCGGACGGCACATGTGCCCACCTGTTGCGGCCTCCACCTAGACAAGACCTAACCACACCTAATACACAATACAGACAATAGGAATGGCTATCTCCTGATCATATCGATAATAATCATAATAAAATAATCATGCCCAATAAGAAACAATTAACATTATCAAAACACGTCCAAAAGCAGAAGAGAGCAGCAGATACAAATGAGCTGGAGACAGACAAAGGTTTTATAGAGGAGGAAGAGCAGGTACTGGATATGCCTGAGAGGGAATTCAGAAGAATGATATGTAAACAAATTCATATACTCCAAAAAGGGGTCGAGGAAAATAAGAAGTAAGGAAAGTACTGCAGGAACAATCTAATAGGATTGACACAGCATTGGAAACAATTCAAAACCTGCAAAAAGATGCCCAGGTGATCAATAATAAGATATCAGAAATAGACAATAGCCTGAAAGGGGAAAGGAACAGACTAGAAGAGATGGAAGCAAGAACTAGTGAACTGGAAGACAAATCTCTCAATACTGCCAAGATGGAACAGCAAACAGCTAAAAGGATAAAACAATCTGAAGACAGTCTAAGATTCATGCTGGATAACATGAAGAGGAATAATGTAAGAATTATTGGCATTCTGGAACAAGAAGAATCAAAGAAGTCCACAGAGGAGATAGTTGAAGAGCTTCTAAAAGAAAACTTCCCTAACATCTTGAAAGACGAGAAGATAAACATTCAAGAAGCCCAACGTACCCCAGGAAGGACAGACCCCAAAAGAAAGTCTCCAAGACATATAATAATCAAGCTCTCCAAAACCAAAGACAAGGAAAGAATATTAAAAGTGGCCAGGGAGCAAAGAAATATAACTTATAAAGCAAACAAATTAGATTAAGCACTGACTATTCAGAACAAACCATGCAGGCAAGGCGGCAATGGGGAGACATATACAAAATCCTGCAAGAAAAAAATAGTCAACCAAGAATCGTCTATCCAGCAAAACTATCAGTGAAATACTATGGCACGATCAAAACATTCCAGGATAAACAGAATCTGAGGGAATTTATCAAAACCAACCCAGCACTTCAAAATATCCTAAAGGGAGTTCTGGGGATAGAAAACCAACAAGAACAGACGACAAACAGAGATTGACAAGTATGGCAACACCACCTGGAACACAACCAACAGACAGCAGAGTCCAGAATGGAACAAGACTACAACAACAAACTCAAGAGAGCCCAGAGATCAACTGAAGGACATAAACATATCAATATCAAAGAAAGGACAAACGCAGCAACAGAAGCCCAGGTGGTGGAGATGCCAAGCAAATCACAGGTTGCAATGGAGTACCCTAAATGCAGAGAAAAGCTAGTAGACTACAGGTAACCCCAAAGACAGTTAACACTCCACAATATATCATGAAAACAAATTCCCAAACAGAACAAACGAACAAAGAAACTAGAAAGAACCCAACCAGAATCAACTCAAAAAACACAAACCCAAGACAGGAAGGAAAGCAGAACCAATGAACAAACAACACCGCCAAAAAAGTAACATAATGACAGTAATCAACTCATATTTATCGATAATTAAATTGAATGTCAATGGATTGAATGCACCAGTGAAGAGACAAAGAATGGCAGATTGGATAAAAAAACAAGATCCATCAATATGCTGCCTGCAAGAGACACATCTTACACACAAAGACAAAAACAGACTAAGAGTCAAAGGATGGAAAAAAGTTTACCAAGCCAACACCAGCAATGAACAAGCAGGGGTTGCGATACTAATCTCTGACAAAATAGACTTTAAGATAAAAACCTGCATAAGAGACAAAGAAGGACACTATCTCATTATCAAAGGGTCAATTGAGCAAGACAACATAACCATAATAAATATATACGCTCCCAACGAAAGAGCACCAAGATACATGAAGCAAACCTTAATGGAATTGAAGAAATAGTGGGAGATTTCAACACACCACTCTCAAAAATGGATAGAACAACTAGAAAGAAACGTGACATTGCCAGAAAGGAACTTAACAACACAATCAACCAACTTGACCTCATAGATACATACAGAGCATTCTATTCAACAATGGATCAATACACATTCTTCTCTAGTGTGCATGGAACATTTCCCAGAATTGACCATGTGCTAGGCCACAAAGCAAGCCTCCATAAATTCACAACCATCAAAATTCTACAGAGCATATTTTCAGACCACAACGCTATAAAACTAGAAATCAACAATAAGAAGGCCAAAACAATGAAGTCGAATACATGGAAACTGAACAACACCCTGCTGAAAAGCGACTGGGTAAAAGAAGAAATTAAATGTGAATTCACAAAGTTCCTAGAAACAAACGAGAATGAAAACACAACATACTAAAATCTTTGGGCCACGGTGAAAGCAGTCCTGAGAGGTCAATTTATTGTGATAAATGCACACATCCAAAAAGAGGAAAGAGCCAAAATGAACACATTAACACAGCACCTTCAACAACTAGAAACAAACCAGCAGAGGGAGCCTACAGTCTCCAAAAGAAGAGAAATAATAAAGATCAGAGCAGAAATAAATGAGATGGAAAACCGAAAAACTGTAGAAAGAATCAACAGGACAAGAAGCTGGTTCTTTGAAAGGATTAATAAAATTGACAAACCATTGGCAAAACTAACTAAAGAAAAGAGGAAGAGGACACAAATCAATTGCATTTGAAACTACATAAGTGAAGTCATAACAGAACCAAACGAAATACTAACAGAATACTATGAAGAGCTATACGCCAACAAATTAGAAAATTTGGATGAGATGGATACATTTCTAGAAAAACACGACCTACCTAAACTTACTCAGACTGAAGTAGAAAATCTGAACAAACCCATAACAAAAGAAGAAATTGACCAGATCATCAAGAAACTCCCGACCAACAAAAGCCCAGGCCCAGATGGCTTCACGGGTGAGTTCTACCAAACATTCAGCGAAGAACTGTCACCATTTCTATTCAAATTATTCCAGAACATAGAAGAGGATGGAAAACGCCCTAATACTTTTTATGAAGCAAGCATAACCCTCATACCAAAACCAAGGAAGGACATAACTAAGAAGGAAAATTATAGACCAATATCCCTCATGAACAAAGACGCAAAAATTCTCAACAAAATCCCAGCCAACAGAATCCAACAGCACATCAAAAAATACATCATGACCAAGTCGGTTTCATAAAAGGGATGCAAGGATGGTTCAACATCAGGAAAACAATCAGCGTGATCCAGCATATAAATAAGAAAAAGGAAAAGAACCACATGATCATATCGATTGATGCAGAAAAGGCATTTGACAAAATCCAACATCCATTCTGATAAAAATACTCAACAAAGTAGAAATTGAAGGGAAATTCCTCAACATAATCAAGAGCATATACAAAACCAAGAGGCTACATCACGCTCAATGGAGAGAAACTGAAAGCCTTCCCTCTGTTAACAGGAACCAGACAAGTATGCCATTTATCACCGCTCCTATTCAATATTGTGCTGGAAGTTTTAGCCAGAGCCATACAGCATGATAAAGAAATTAAAGGCATCTAAATTGGCAAAGAGGAAATAAAACTCTATTTGCAGACAATATGATCTTATACATAGAAAACCCCAAAGACTCAGTAAAAAAAAAAACTATTAGACCTCATCGAAAGATTCAGCAAAGCGGCAGGGTACAAGATCAACATACAGA
>NW_006408660.1:4418832-4424934 GCF_000296735.1 Chrysochloris asiatica
TGTGGAGGGGGTGGGAATGATTCTTGCTGTAAGAATTTGTTCCCTCTTTTGTGCTACTGCTTCCATAGGTGTAGGTCAAGTTCAACAAATTTTATCAGATTACTTTTTTTTCTCTCTTCTTTCTTCTTCTGGTTGAGCTCTGATCATCCAGTCATTGAAGCCAGGTCAATTGGGTATTATCTGCAAGTGACTGGGTGTTCTTGTGCATATGCCCTCTCTTTTTATGAGCTGAAGGCTTCACTCTCCACAATGTAGGGCTTAGCTTGCCACTTCATTGTTGTTTTTCCCTCATCGGTGACGAGCGTGGTCACCAATCAGAGCACGTATTCCCAATGAGTCTTAGTCTTAGAAGGGGTTTTGCACTGAGGGGACCGCTTGGCTGTCTTTTGAAGCTTGGTTTTCCTTGCATTATATTATAAAACAGGCATGGGAGGGAGAGAGAAAGGAATAGCCAGAAATATCACCATAGAAAGTTTGTAAGTCCGTCTTCTGCCTATAACTGATTGGAATACCTAAAATGAGGCTACAATGTGTCCAGTGAAGGAGGTTTCCTGAGGAGCCTCTGCATTACATAAGACTATAGAAGGAAGCCTTAACCACATCCAGACCTTAAGAGACGGAAAACTTTCCTCAAGAAAGGACAAGCAGACCAGCCTGTAGCAGCCATAAAAACCTGAAGACACTTCTTGAAAGAAAGATGTACAGGAAAAATACAAAACAATAAGGGCAGTCCGACTGTTACCACAAGAACAAGCAAGTTGCTTGTCCAGAAGACATCAAGGCAAGTGGTCGGGTCCTCAGTGCAAATCCTCTTCCAAGACTAAGACGCAATGGAAATACACACTCTGATTGGCAACCACACACATCACCCATAAAGAGAAGTGACAGAAGAACATCAATGGAGCGGCGAGCTAAGCCCTGCATTGTTCAGCATACTACTGAGAATCTGGGTGGAGACTTGGCTGGCCAGCAGCGAGGCAAGACGTGGGGACTCATGGGCTCAGAGTCAGTGACATAGCCACAGAGGACTAGAGTGGAGAGCAAAGTGACCAGCTGATAAGAAGAGGGCGGACAGACGCAAGAACACCCACACTTGCAGATGATACCCATCTGACCTGGTTTCAATGACTGGATGAACAGAGCTCAATCCAAAGAAGAAAGAAGATGAAAAAGAAAAAAAAAAAAAAGTGTCCTCTGATACAACTTGATAAACTTGACCTGCACCTATAAATGCAGTAGCTCAAAAGAGGAAACAAATCCCTGCTCCAAGAATTATTCCCACCCCCTCCGCACAAAGAGTAGTAGATAGGGATGGGCAACTTGAACATTGGCTACCCAAAATGGCGAGAGGGATACAAAGGTAAGAAGTGACTGGCTTACAAGCTTTCAAGAGGGAACCTAGATCCACAGGGCGGGGAGGATGGTAGAGTCTCCAGTGAGTAGTATCCAACCTGTCTAGGAAGGGCTGATGAAAAGAAATGCAGATGGGTCTCTTGTGATGTAATGGTGAATAATTGTTACCAGGACTGATTGTGAGGGTTGGAAATGTAAAGGTGGATATTTTATAGCAAAGAGGAGAGTGATTAACCTTTCAGTCTAGGAGCGGAGGGCCCTGGGACCATCAATGGAGAATAGCAGATAGCGGGACCCTACCCAGAGAAGCAGTGAGGCCTGAGATGGAGACAGAGAGGATGATGTGAAGAGATGGAGTGGCTGGGGACTTGAGATCCAGAGAGGGAAAGGGGTTGTGTGTGGAGGACCGTGGGGTGGGGGTGGGGGGCAAGCTTGCAGGGTATACCCTTTGGTTGGGTGACGATGCATGGATGGGATGGTAACTATGGCAATGAAACAATATATGATAGAATGAATGTAAAACTAATGTTCCCTCATGTAAAATATCACACCATACACAATAAAACATTTATTTTAAAAAAATCACAATGCCCAGCACCATGAAAAGACATACCAATCAATCATACATGACCTATTTACCCAAAATCAAAGCTCAGAAGACAGGAAGGGGAAAAATGGACAAATAAAAACAGAAAACCCAGGGAGTTAGATGAAAGAATGCTGCTCCCTTGAGGGGATTACAATCTATGTCAAGAAACAAGATGTGTATAAACTGTTCAATGGGAAATGATTTTGCTCTATGAACCTTCACCCAAACCATCAGAAGAGGTTCAAAAGATAAATCTAAAAAAAAAAATTGTTGAGGTAGCAAAATATGA
Organism: Chrysochloris asiatica; assembly: GCF_000296735.1. NCBI lineage: Eukaryota > Metazoa > Chordata > Mammalia > Afrosoricida > Chrysochloridae > Chrysochloris > Chrysochloris asiatica. The sequence continues at coordinate 4,421,064 of NW_006408660.1, forward strand.
AATAAACACACAAAAATAGGAGCCTTCATAATTGTAAACAATAACCATTTAAACCAGGGGTCCACACGCTTTGCATAAAAGGCCAAGTAGGAACCATTTCCAGCCCTGTAGGCCACCCTGCACAGAGAAACACTCAGTTCTGCCAAGTTGGCCTGAAACCAGCTACAGCCAGTACATGAACAGTTAGTGTGACTGTGCCAATAAAACTTTGTTTATAAACAAATAAAGGGAATGGGCTAGATCGGGTCTGTGGTTTGCCCACTTCTGAATTGATGATCAGCATCAATTTAAAGCAACCAAAAAAAGTAGGAATAAACTGAACAAAAATGTGCAAAATCTATATGAGGAAAACTTGAAATTGCGTCAGAAAGATATAAAAGTAAAATTGGACAAGTAGACATCCTTTGTTTTTGGAATGGTTTGACCTCATGCTCCCCAAATTGAATGCATTGAATGATCCCCTAAAAATACTTGTTAGGGATTGAATTGTGTCCACCCCCACCCCCAAGTGTGTTGTAAATCCTAACTTCATATACCAGTGATTATAATCCCATTTGGGGAAATGGGTTTTCTTCATTATGTTAATGAGATAGGCTTAGGGTGTGTCTTTTATGAAAGGCAAAGATTCATCAAAGAATCAGGAAGCATATCTGAGGGAATTTAGATGTCAAGTCACCGAGGAACAGAAACTGGGACCAGACAAGGACCTTCCCCTATAGGCAAATCCTGAATTTAGATTTCTAGCCTCAAACTGTGTGAAAATAAATTTGTTTGCTGAAGCCACTTAACTCTGATACTTCTGTTAAACAGTACTAGATAAGAAGCTTTGGTAGTGTAATGGTTATAAGTCAGGCTGCTAACCTCAACAGTGGTTCAAAACTACCAGCCATTCTACAGGAGAAAGATGAGGCTTTCTGCTCCCATAAAGATTTATAGCCTTGGAAACCCTATGCAGGGTTGCTATGAGTCAGAGCTGATTCCATGGCACATAACCACCAGATAACAAATACTTATATGAGTTTTTCTCAAACCTCAATACTAATGCTCATACAGAAAAATATACTTTCAAGGGCAGCTAGGAAAACAGAAAAAGGACTGGTCTACCAGATATTAAAACATATGGTGAAGACTCTATTATTTAAACAGCATGGTACTGGAAGATACCATTTGCCAGTGCAAATGGGCAGCTATCACTGTGACTGGAAAAAGTAACAAAAATTATAATCAATCAGCAATTAAAAGCTTTGGTAAAATATGAAGAGGCTCTCATCTGTAGTCAGAAGACAAAAAGATTTAAAAGAAAGCATTTTAAGTTAATTTTTAACTTTAAAAAGTGTAACTGATATTTTTATTGACATATAATTCACATGCCACAAAATTCACTTTTTAAAAGTATACAATCCAGTGGCTTTCATATTGTCACATATGATTTATGTGGATGGAATAAATATAGATTATCTTTCAACAAATTGATACTCACTGGAGGTGCTCACTCATCTATGCCAAGAAATTTGGATGGGAATAGATCTATATTTGTGCCCATTCCAAAGACAGGTGATCCATTGAAATGTGGAAACATCAAACATTATTATTTATATCAAATGCAAAAAAAATTTTGCTGAAAATAATTAAAAAATGGTTGTAACAATACATGGGCAAGGAACTGCCAGAAATTCAAGCTAGTTTTAGATGAGGATGTGGAACTAGGGATATAATTGCGGACATCAGATGGATCTTGGCTGAATGCAGAGAATGCCAGAAAGATGTTTACTTGTATTTTATTGACTATGCAAAAACTTTCAACTGCATGGGATCATGATGAACTATGAATGATATCATTGCAAAGAATGGGTATTCCAGAACACTTAATTGTGCTCATGAGAAACCTATGCATAGACCAAGAGGCAGTTGTTAGAACAGAAAAGGAGACACCAAAACATTTAAAATCAGGAAAAATGTGCGCTCTATACTTGTATCTTTTCACCATACTCATTCAATCTGTATGCAGAGCAAAAAATCTGAGAAGCTGGATTATATAAAGAAGAATGTGGCATCATAATAGGAGGAAGAGTCATTAACAAGCTACAATATGCAGATGATACAACTGAGCTTGTTGGAAGCAAGGAGGAATTAAAATACTTAGTGATGAAGACCAAAGACTACAGCCTTCACTATGGGTTGCACCTCATTGTAAAAATGAAAATCCTCACAGCTCAGTGAGTAAATGACATTATGATAAATGGAGAAAAAGACTGAAGTTGTTAAGACTTCACTTTGCTTGGATTCACAATCAGCACTCATGGCAGCAGCAGTCAAGAAATCAAATGACATATTGCATTGGGCAAATCGGTTGCAAAACACCTCCTTAAAAAAAACAAAAACATAAGAACACCCACACTTGCAGATAACACCCACTTGACTTGGCTTCCATAACTGGATGATCAGAGCTCAACTAGAAGAAGAAAGAGGAAAAAAAAGAGTAATCTGATACAATTTGATGAACTTGACCTACACCTATGGATGCAGTAGCTCAAAAGAGGGAACAAATCTTTACAGCGAGGATCATTCCCACTCCCTCCATACACAGAGTAGAGAGGGATGTGGACAAGACACCTTTTATGTAGTTGAAGCCATCAGAACTGTTCTGGGGCTGATCAGGCAGCATGAGCAGATGTGTGTCTAAGTGGACAGTCAGCTACAATTTTGAGGATGTGAGGAACATGCTCAGCCAGCTCCAGGCACCAAGGTACCAAGCCTCCCATGGCCCTCTCTCTCTGCCTCCTTACTTCTTTCAAATGAGGTCTCAGCCCTGTCCTGTCCTGCCAAGGATGTGTCAAACAATGTCAGCAGACATAGGTGGGGAGACAGAGAGGTCGGTCTGAAAGCAGGGATGCCTAACTAATGCTTTCATAGTCTCACTGTCTCAAAAACAAACCCCAGCACAGGGTAGAGAATAGACACAGGATAGTTTGGGTGCTGGGGAGGGGGCAATACACAAGATGGGGGAGGGGAATGGAAGAACAAGGTGGATAGGAGAACAGTTAGGCAGGTTTGCATGGGCTAAGTGGGACAGAGGTAAATAATGATGTATGCACAGCTTTGGAACAACAGGGCTCTGGGATACAGGGATGGAGGCATGGTTGGAATGGGCAAAATGAGGGAAACAATGTTAAGATGCTTGGCTGTCTTTCGAATCTTGGTTTCCCTTACATACCATTATAGAATAAGGGGAAGAGAAAGGAGTAGCCAGAAACATCACCATAGAAAGCTTGTAAGTCCGTCTTCTGCCTAAAACTGATTGGAATGCCTAAAATGGGGTTACAATGTGCCCAGTGAAGGAGGCTTCCTGTGGAGCCTCTGCATTACATAAGACTATAGGTGGAATCTTGAACAGCATCCAGAATCTTCAGAGGTGGGAAATTTCCTCTTGAAAGGGTGGGCAGACCAGCCTGAAGTGGCTAGAAGAACAGAAGATACTTCTTGAAAGACCAACAGGAAAAATACAAAACAATATAGGCAGACCGACTGATTACTACAAGAACAAGCAAGTTGCTTGCCCAGGAGACATCAAGGCAAGAGTAATTCCCCTTCCAAGACTAAGACTCAATTGGAATACATGCTCTGATTGGTGACCTCATTCATCACCAATAAGGGGAAGTGAGGGAAAAACAGCAATGAAGCTGCGAGCTAAGCCCTACAACGTTCAAAAGACTCCTGTGAACCTGGGTGAAGACCTGGCCGGCCAGCAGTGTGGCCAGACCTGGGGACTCCTGGGCCCAGAGTCAGTGACATAGCCACAGAGGACTAGAGTGGAGAGTGAAGCGTCCAGCTGATAAGAAGAGAGGGCATATGCACAAGAACACCCACACTT
>NW_006408660.1:4425304-4435784 GCF_000296735.1 Chrysochloris asiatica
ATCCAATCTATCTGGGTGGGACTGATGAAAGGAGATGGGGATAGCACTCATGTGGTACAACAGTGAATAATTGCTATCAGGACTGACTGTGAGGGTTGGAAATGTAAAGGTTGATGTTTTGTAGCAAAAGAAGGGGAGTGGTTGAATTTCCAGTCCAGGAGCGGAGGTCCCTGGGACCATCAAAGGAGAAGAGCAGAGTGCGGGGCCCCATCCAGAGAAACAGTGATGCCAGAGATGGAGGCAGAGACAATGACGATGACATGGAGAGATGGAGCGGCTGGGAACTCTAGACCCAGAGAGGGAGAGGGTCTGTATAGTAATGACAGAGGGTCAGGCTTGTGGGGTGTACACTTTGGTTGGTTGATGATGCATGGAGGGGATTGTAACCATGGCAATGTAATGATATACAATAGGATAAATGTAAAGCTAATGTTCTCCCATGTAAACTATCACATAATTCACAATAAAACATTTTTAAAAAGCCAAAAAACCCAGGAGCCCCTGGGTAGCACAAATGGTTAAGCACTGAACTACTAATAAAGGTTTGTGGTTTGAACCTATGCAGAAAAAAGATCTGGCAATCTGCTTCTTCCAAAAGAAGATTCTGGAAAATCTTCTTTTGTAATTCTGGAAAACAAAACAAAAATTCTTGACAAAAGTGCTTCCTGTTATAGAAGGAAAGGGCTAAAAGAGAGACTTTGTGACTTTAGTGTCCCTGGCAGTACAAAGAATTGCTTTTTGTTTGTTTGTTGTTGTTTTTTTGGCAGATTTCGTTTCTCATACTTTAATTTTTTTTAATGTTTTATTGTGAATTATGATAGTTTACATGAGAGAACCTCAGTTCCATATTCATTCCATCGTATATCATTACATTGCCATGGCTCCAATCCCCTCCATGCATCATCTTCCGACCAAAGGGCATATCCAAGAAGCCCTTGCTCTATACTCCCCCCTCCCCCCTCAGTGTTCTGCCCACAATTCCTCTCCCTTTCTGGATCCAGAGTCCCCAGCTGCTTCATTCCTCCATGTCATCATCTCTGTCTCCATCTCAGGCATCCCCGGTTCTCTGGGTGGGGTCCCGTTCTCAGCTCTTATCCATTGGTGGTCCCAGAGACCTCTGCCCCTAGACTGGAGAAATAATCACTCTCTTCCTTGCTACAAAACATCTACCCTTGCATTTCCAACACTCACAATCTGTGTTGATAACCATTATTCACTACAGTATCGCACGTAACCCATCTGTATTTCATTTCATCAGCTCCACCTAGACAAATTGGATAATACTCACTGGTGATTCTGCCTTCCTCCATGTCCCCTAGCTCTAGGTTCCCTCTTGAAAGCTTGTAAGCCAGTTACTTCTTGCCTTTGTAGTCCCTCCCTCCCCATTTGGGTATCCAATGTCCAAGTTGCCCCTCTCTGTCTACTCTGTGTGTGGAGGGGGTGGGAATGTTTCTTGCTGTAAGGATTTGTTGCCTCTTTTGTGTCACTGCATTCGTATGCGTAGGTTAAGTTCATCAGCTTGGATCAGCTCAATCTTCTTCCCCTCCCCCCTTTCTTTCTTCTCCTGGTTAAACTCTGATATCCAGTCATCCAGTCCCAGTCACGTGGGTGTCATCTTCAAGTGTGGGTGTTCTTGTGCACATGCCCTCTCTTCCCATCAGCCGGCAGCTCCATTCTCCACTTGAGTCCTCCGTGGCCACATCACTGACTCTGGGCCCAGGAGTCCTCGTGTCTCCTCGCACTACTTGCCAACCAGGTCCCCAACCGGGCGGGTCCACAGAAGCCCTCTGGATATTGTGAGGCTTAGCTCGCCGCTTCATTGCTGCCTTTACCCCATTTCTCCCCAATGGTGATGTATGTGTTTACCAATCCGAGAGTGCATTTCCACCAAGTCTCAGTTTTTTGGGGTTTTTTTTTTTTTTGGGGGGGGGGGGGGGGCTACATTGGTGGGACCCGACCGACTGCCCCAATGTCTCCTAGGGGAGCGACCTGTTTGTTCCCGTAGTAGCAGTCCATCTGTCTCCATTGTGTCGTATTTTTCCTGTAGGTCTTCCATTCGAGAAGTATCTTTTGTTCTCACTGTTTCAGGCTCGTCAGCTCGTCCCTTCAAGTGGGGATTTCTCATCTCTGGTGATCTGGATGTGGTTCTGGTTTCTACCTATAGTTTTATGTATTGCAGAGGCTCCTCAGAAAGCCTCGTTCACCGGGTACGCTGTAGCCCCGTTTTAGGTATTCCAATCAGTTAAAGGCAGAAGACGGACTTACAAGCCTTCTAGTGTGATGTTTCTGACTATTCCTTTCTCTCCCCCTCCAGTGTCTACTCTATATTATAATGCAAGGGAAACCAAGACAAAGAATTGTTTTTAATCTAATGGGATTCATAGGCCAGTAATCTTGAATCCAACTGAGCCAACGAATAATGTGAGTCGAGCTACAAATATTGGACCCAGCAGCTCAAACCTGGTTGTCTTCTCTCTGCCTGGACCATCTTGGAATGTTCTAGTGAGAGGGCCTTTCTGATGCTCAAACTTCAATCTCATCCAAGAGCCTACTAAGGAAGAGAGAGTGGAAAGACGAAGAAAGAAAGCAGGAGAGAAGGTGGTAGTAGATAAAAATGGCCCAAGGCAAGTGGTGGCTATGGCCCCATAGGTGCCTATATAGGTTCTGGATTCCCTTCAAGCAGGAGTGAAAGGAGAGTAGGGAGTAGGGCTGGAACAGAACTAAAGAAAGGGACCTGGAAAAGACACAAGGTTTTCCCCTCTCACAACCCACAGTGGGGAAAGGAGGAAATTTACCACACAGGGCCCTCCTGTTTTGTTCTTGTTAGGTGCTGTATAGGTCCTGCCTATTTTGTTGTTATTAGATGTTATACAGTGAGCCCGTTTCCGACTCATAGAGACTCCATTTGATAGAGCAGAACTGCCCCAGAGGGTTTGCAAGGAAGTAATTTTCATAGGAATGGGACCTCCACCTCCCTCAAACTGGAAATCAATTTGCCTGGTGTCTGTGAATTGTGGAATTTGGACTGCTGGTGTGAAGCTGTAGGATAAGCACTGGACTTCTAACAACAAGGGCAGTTCAAAACTACCAGATGCACCTCAGAAACTCTATATAGGGTTGCTATGAGTTGAAACCAATTCAATGGCATTTAACAACACACAACTATATTCATAGGAGTATCTCACCAAGACTTTCTCCTTTGGAGCCACTGGTAAGTTCAAACTACTAATCTTTCAGTTAGCAGCCAAGCACTTAACCACTGTGCCACCATGGCTCCTCATAACAATCCAGTCAGTCTCTTGTCAGGTTAGACCACTGAGTCCTTTCCACTTTCCTGGGGTTCATCTGAACCTACCAGAGCCCACCAGTCGAACCCAACTCATGGCCACCTTGTGTTTGAGTGAAACCATGTTCCACAGGGGTTTCCATTGCTGAATTTTCAGAAGTAGACAGCCAGGCATTTCTTCCAAGCTGTCTCTGAGTAGAATTGAACCGCTAACATTTTCTCTGACAGAGGAGTCCTAAACTGTGTGCCCCACACAGGGATACCTCATGGGGACCACAGGGGAGTCAAATACATCATTGGAGGCCAGTTGTTGTTGTTAAGTGCCACTGAGTCAGTCCTGACTCACAGAGACCCTGTATAGGGTTTCTGAGAAGCAGCTGGTGGTTTTGAACTGCTGACTTTACAGGTTATCCTATAGCACCACACCAGGACTCCAAATTTCACATCTCAAAGATAACAGATTAATTGATTCCTAAATTAAGAGAGGTGGAGATCCCATTCATTTACATAGAAAAGTGAGGACCATCTGAGCAGAAATCTGGGCTGCAAATGAAGATGTAAATGAGCTTAACACAGTCAAGGTTCCCTGGAAGTGATTGAAGAAACCTGTGAGCATGGCAAATTCCCTCCTGGCAGAGAAGGAGCCTGAAGCTCTGAGCAGCTGCCCCTATAGCACTCCACCACTGCCACCAGCAACTCCATCATCCCCAAGCCTGAACTGCACTCCTATCTTAGCTTCATTTTTTCAGGCTTTTGTATGTCATATAGTTGTGTAAATATATATATATACTCCGTGGGTTAATGCGCTGGATTGCAAGGTCGGTGGTTCAAGCTCACCAACCACTCCTCAGAAACCCTATACAGGATCGCTATGAGCTGGAATCAACTTGATGGCACTCAACAACAGCACAACAATGTATATGTATTTGATTCCCGCATAGCGTGATTATGTAGCATAAGGATGACTTTGAATCCTGGTGTGGCGCTGTGGGTTAATGCGTTGGACTGCAAAGTTGTTTGAACCTAAACATCAGTGCTTCGAGTCACCAGCTGCTCCTAGGAAACCCCAGATGGGGTCACTACGGGTCAGAACCAACTCAACAGTACTAAGCAGCAATTACACTACACTTCAATGAAGGGAAAAAGAAAAGTGAATTTTGTAGGTATCTGACATTTTACTAAATGTAGGAAAATGGCTTCCTTCTGTTTAGGCTTGCATAGTTTGGGGAGGAATAAGCAAAGACCTTTGAGAAGGATGGTATGTTAGCAGCAGATGTAGAGTCCTGGTGTCAGAGTGGCTGATTGTCAAATCAGTGGTTTGCCACTGTTACACGGTAGCTGCTCTGTGAGAGGAAGATGTGGTGGTCAACTTCAGTGAAGATTTACAGCCTTGGGAACCCTATAGGCAGCTCTACTCTGTTCTCCAGGGGCTCCTAGTCTGAATCAACTCCACCAATGTGAGTTTGGTAAGTAGTAGGGATTCTTATTCTTAAAGCTTTCAGTTTCTGATCAAATGATTTCTTCCCTTTACATTTATTTTCCCCTGAGTATGTTATGGAGTCCTGTAGTGGTGCTGTGGGTTGATGCGCTGGACTGCAAAGTCAGTTTGAACAACAAGGTTGGTGGTTCAAGCTCACCAGCCATTCCTCAGAAACCCTATAAAGAGTCTTTATGGGTCAGAACTGACTCAACAGCACTTAACAGCAACAACTAAAGAAAACATGGTCTTTTGAGAACATACAACACATGAAGCTGACCTAAACTGAGGGTCCAGGAAAAACTTTCCAGAAGTAATGAATGGCTAGTGAGCTAAGATACCAAGGATAAGGAGGAAATAATGGGGGAATTCATCATGTGCAAAGGCCCTAGAACAGAAGAGAATATGTTACTGTCATGAAACATTGTGAATGATTTGAAATGTATAGAAAATGATCTCTGGATATCCTAGGTAACATATCATTTGTATTATCTGTGCCTTTTTTTGTCTCTCAACTATTTTACAACTTTTAAAAGTTGCATAAAACTGATAGTCATTCAAAAGATTCTTGTCCAAAGAAATACAAACTAATTTTGTCCAGTGGAATGCAACTGATTATTGCACTGTGGATATTGACTAGTTTTGCATCTATTAGCAAATTCATTTCCACATTTTCCAATTATCTATGGCACTTTAAGATCAGTACTGGATTGCGAACAAGGTCAGCAGTTCAAATCCACCAGCTGCTTCTTGGAAACTCTATATAAGGTTGCTATTAGTCAGAACCAACTCAACGACACTTAACAACAACAACATATACAAACATGTATGTGTTTTGAATTCTTCTTTGAATACATTGTGGAATATTACTGGAATTTTCTCATTAAACTAAGTTTAAAAATTAAAAAAAGAATTCTCTAGAAAATACCTAAGGGTAAATTCAATTCATTCTTGTCCCTCTAGGAGCTGCCTCTCTGTCCACTAAGTGCTTAAGGAAAAGAAAAAAAAAAAACTAGGAACAGAAGACAGAAGGATGTTACCCAACACCTAGTGATGAAATGCCAATGTACTAAGCACTGACATTTGATGCTCCTGACATGCCCCTGAGAGATTCACATTTACAGAAGCAGAAGCAAGACAAAACAGATCTGTGGTTGCAGGAATTTGATTTCAGGTCAATTTGTTTCCGAGTGCTACTAAAACAAATGTCCACAAACTGGATGATGTTAAGCATCAAAAATGTATTGTATTCCAGTTTTCGGAGGTCTAAAGTTCAAAGTGTGTCTTACTAGACTAAAATCAAAGCATCTAAAACTGGCTCTTTCTGGAGGCTTTAAGGGAGGACTGTTTGCTTGCCTAGCAGCTTCTAAAGGCTGCTGACATTCTTTGACTCGTAGCCCCATCATTCCAGTTTCGCCTTTATCATCACATGACCATCTACCCTCTGTGCGTATCCGAAGTTCCCTTTTCTTTTAAGATTAAGAATCACCCTCATCCAATATGACCTCATTTTAGCTAGATTACATCTGCAAAGACTCTGTTTCCAAATTAGGTCATATTCACTGGCACCAGGGGTTAGGACGCAGCATATCTTTGGTAAAGGGGGCACATTTCACCCCACAGCAGTAAGGAAAGCACATAGCATGGTGTCTAGCTCCCAGGAAGACTTCAATAAGTGTCCCTAATGTCATGCCTGTTATTACAGACAAGCAAGCAGAACTCATATAGGAAGTGACTTTCTCAAAGCCACACAAAGCACAGGGTCTCCCAAATCACTCCTGCTCTCTCCAGTCACTAGCTTCCTCCTCTAACTTTAACAAAAACCAGTTGCCACTGGGTTGGCTCTGATCCTGGCAGCCCCATATATGTATGTCATCATAGAACTGTGCTCCATAAGGTTTTCAAAGACTGAATTTTCAGCAGCAGAACACCAAGCCTTTCTTCTGAAGCATGTCTGGGTGAACTTGAACCTCCAACCTCACAGTTAACAGTCTAGCATGTTAACCACTTGCACCCAGAGATTCCCCATCCCTAATAGGAGACCTATAATCCCTGTCTTTGGAGCCAGTAGGTCCAATGGGAAGAGTACAATCTTGCTGCTACCTTCCTACTTAAACTCTTTGAAGTAAAGAATCTTTGACATGTGAATTTCTGGACCCTGAAAGGGAAAAAACACACACACAAAAAAAAACCAAACCCACTAAATTTCCTATCATGGCAGTCTTTTCAGTAATAAAAGATAGGAAAGAAAAGTCTGCTGGCTTAAAGACCCAATTCCTTGGCATTATTCCAAGATGAGGCCAATATCCTACTGATTCTGGAGTGCCAAAACCTCTGGCTGGCTTATCTTGGCCGGTCAAGTTGGATCCAGTCATGCTTGATCTTGCCAAGCTCAGCTTCCCCATTTTGCTCATGTCTACAGCGTAACCAATCCCACTGCCAACACTGATACGAATTTTTGGCTAGGAGCTCCAAAAGACTATCTATCTTCAGTTAACCAAACCACATTATTTGGGCCACTTGTATACTGAAATGCTCCTAAGAGGAAAGAGGGCATCCACTGAAACCAACCTACAGCCAGCTACCAAATAACGCCAATCCTTGAGAGCGAAGTCAGGAAGCGAGCCCTGGGGTAGTGCTGTTGGATAATCAGTTCAAACTCACCAGTCACTCTCAGAAATCCTATATAGGGTCACTATGAGTCAGAACCAATCAACAGCACTTCACAAGTAAGAAAGCAGTCCTCAGGTGCTACAGATCCTCTCATCCTGAGGCAACACTGGCACCAATTAAGAAATCAAGCTTCAGAGTAGCACAGTTAAAGAGAACAGTCAACACAGCAGTCAGAGTTTCAGAACTTCTTCTCAGATGGGCCCAGAGATCCAAAGAAATAGTCATGTGCAGGGAGGAGTTCTGTTCCCACTCTGCCATGAAGTATGTGATTCTTGGTTTCAGATTTCTAATCTGTAAAATGAGGGCATTGCAGTAAAAGATAACTAAAGTCCCTCCTGGAAGCCCGGTGTGGTGCTGTGGATAAATGCACTGGACTGTAAAGTTGGTGTGAACCGCAAAGTCAGCGGTTCAAGCTCACCAGCTGCTCTTCGAAAACCTTATACAAGATCACTATGGATCAGAACCATCTTGATGGCACTTAACAACAACAACAAGGTCCCTCCAAGGAGTCCTGGAGGCACAGTGGCTAAGCACTTGTATGTTAACTGGAAGGTCAGTGGTTCCAATCCACCCACTGGTTCCATAGAACATAGATGTGGCAGTCTGCGTCCAGAAAGATTTAAAAACAATAACAGCAACAAGAATCTGTCGCCATCAAGTTGAATTCTGACTCTTCATGACCCTGTAGGACAAGGTAGAACTTCCCCCATAGGGTTTCTAGGGGTGTAAATCTTTACGGAAGCAGATGCCACATCTTTCTACTCTATCCTATAAGCTTGGAATTGACGTGATGGCAACAGGCAAGATCTTTCTCAGCATTAAAATGCTAAGTGCATAAGGAGGATGGTAAAGAAATCCCTAAAAATATTTTTAAGCCATCATTAAGATTTCCCTGACAAAAGAATAACTCAAGAAGGGAATGGGCATGATTTGTTTTTATCGAAATAGACTAATTAACAAACAAGCCAGGCCCACAGCTGGTAATAGTTATTGCTGTCAGTAAGGTCTACACCTGTAATAAACTGAATTAGCAAAAGCTGTATGATAGAGGGGTTTCCTACAACAACAACAACAACAACAAAAAGAGTAGCTGATAAGGATGCTTACATCCAACCACACACCTTATGGGATTTGGTACCTTGAGTTGGAGGTTTAGGATCATGGTTTCACAGAGCATCCCAATTAATCTTACGTTCAGTGCTTCTGTTTTGCCTCCTAGTTTGTTGCATACTACCTAGAGTCTTAAAAGCTTGCAATCAACCATCAAAAGCACAATTGGCCTCAATTCACCTGGAACAACAGAAGAAGAAGGAGACTTAAGCATAAGATAAGGATATGGAAGGTGTGGCTAAGTGCGTCCATGCCCAACTGTCTTTTTAGCCATGAGAGCAAGAACTGGATGGTGTCCAGCTACCCAGTAATGAACATTTTGATCAAAGAGTCCATAGAAATATCCTGGTTAAAGGGGGAAAAAGGAAAATGCAGAGCAGAATTTCAAATTCCCATGGACTTGAGACTTTTTGTAGCCATGAAAGGTCAAGGAACCCTGAGATTTATTATCCTGAGATAATCTTTAAATCTTAAATAAAAAAATATCCCCTGAAGTCATCTTAAAACAGAAGAGATTAATAATTATATATATATATATATATATATATATATAAAATCTTCTTTGGGCATTATGCTCTTATGGATTATATCTCAATGTAAAGAAAACAAAAATCTTTACCACTGGACCAATAAACAACATTCTTATCAACAGAGAAAAGACTGAAGTTGTCAAAGACTTCATTCTTCTTGGATCAACTATTAACACTCACAGAAGCAGCAGTCAAGAAATCAAATGACATATTGCATTAAGCAAATCTGCTGCACAAGACCTTTTTAAAGTGCTGAAGAGCAAAGATGTCAGCTTGAGGACTAAGGTGCACCTGACCTAAGCCATGGTATTTTCAATAACCTCATATGCATACGAAAGCTGGACAATGAATAAGGAAGACCTTAGAAGAGTTGATACATTTGAGTTATGGTGTTGGAGGAGAATATTGAAAATGCCGTGGGCTGCCAAAAGAACCAATAGATCCGTTTTGGATCTAGTGCTAATGTGTTCCTTGGAGGCCAAGATGGCTAAACTTCATCTCTCATACTTCGGACATATTGTCAGAAGGGACTAGTCGCTGGAGAAGGATATCATGTTTGGTAAGATGGAGGGTCAGAGAAAAAGAGGAAGACCCCCAACGGGATGGACTGACCAAGCAGCAGCATTGAGGGACTCAAGCGTGGCAAGAGTAGTGAGGTTGGCCCAGGATTAGACAGTGTTTCGTTCTGCTGTGCATAAAGTCGCTATGGGTCGGTACTGACTTGATGGCACCTAACAACAATAATTTGGGATGAAATTGACAACAGCAAATTGAAAGACTAGATAGGAACCTTAGGGGGCAGTGAGTTTATGTTAATGATAAGGGAGGAACAACTCCAAAAAGGAAGGTAAGAATAGTTGCACAACTCAAATAATATAACCTATGTTACTAAATTATAGCTAGAAACCACTGAATCAGTGTATGTTTGCTGTGTATATTCCCAACAACATTGTTGTTGTTGTTGTTGTTAAGTGCCGTCGGGTCCGAGGCTGTAAATCTTTACGGGAGCAGAACGCCTCATCCTTCTCCCGTGGAACAGCTGGTAGTTTTGAACTGTTGGCCTTAAGGTTCGCAGCCCGATTCGTAACCACTACGCTACCACAACAACATAAACAACAAAAATAAAAGGAAAGAACCTCGGCAACCTAAGACAGAGCCATTGCCATGCTGCAATGAGTTTCGATGACAGGTAAGATGGAGGAATTCGCACTGACCGCCTAAGACAGGCAGCGTCCCCTAAACAAATAATAAATAGGGGGAAACAGAGGTAGACCATGCACACCCGACCACGAGTTCAAGGCCCTGTGGGCCCAAGCGTTGCAGACCATCCAAACCATAGGCTCTGAGGATCAGACTTTAGCCACCTAGCAGACATAGCAAACTGTCCCTCATCTGATTATTCAG
>NW_006408660.1:4437340-4440422 GCF_000296735.1 Chrysochloris asiatica
CTGAGTGGTTTTTTTTGTTTGTTTGTTTTTAAAAAAGTTAAAGTGGATAGAGAGAAATACTGTTAACTGATGATACATGGAGGGGATTATAATCATTGTAATGAAACAAGGTATATGATTTGCTGAATGTAAAACTGATGATATGCCCTGTAAACTTTCACTCAATCCATAATAAAAACCTTAAGAATATATATAATTAAATAAATCCTCAAAACTGTCTCCCAGGTGAGATAGTGTCTTGGTAACCTTGAGCTGCGATAACAATAATACCACGAGGATGTGGTTGTAAAAACATGAGGTATTGTATTGTAAAAACATGTTGGCGATGCTGGGAGTCCACATCAGGGCACTGGCTGCAGGAGAGGGGCCTCCTTGTCTACCAGTAGACTCAGGTGTTGCTGGCCTTGCAAATGGTTTCTCTCTTTTGTGTATGTATCCATGTTTATTTTTCCTTTTAATATGACACAACTCAGAATAGATTAGGTTTAGGAACCACCCTACTCTGGGAGACCTCATTAATGTCACAAAAAAACAAACAAACAAACAAACAAAAAACCACCTTATTTTCAAACAGGGTCATATTCACAGATACAGAGCTTAAGATTTCAATATTATTTATATATGTATATATTTTGGGGGGTGGGGCATTCAGTCTATAATAATGCCATCATTCCCATTTTACAATAAAGAAATGGAAGCCCAGCAAAGTCATCCTTTGTCAAAGGGTCCTTGGCAAATAAATGTCCTGGTCAGGTCTCTTTGCTTCCAAAGTCTAAGCTTTGAGCACCTCAATAGCATGGACCCCTGAAGATTCACCACAAGGTTGGCTTGAACAGCAAGTACGGCGGTTCACATCCACCAACCGCTCCTTTGAAACCCTATACAGAGTCACTATGAGTCAGAAGCGATTTGATGGTACCTAATAACAATCATTGACCCAAGATCCCTGGTATGGCACTAGACCGCAAGGTCAGTTTGAACTACAAGGTCAGCAGTTCAAACTTACCAACTGCTCCTTGGAAACCCTACACAGGGTTGTTATGAGTTGGAACCCAATCGACGGCACTTAACAACCACCACCCCCACTTAGCTAGCTCAGGCTAGTTAGCTATTGTGGCCTTCAGCTTACACAGAGAAAATGTTCCAGTGGATTCTCCCTTTAGCCATCAGAAACATCCAGAATTTCCAACCAGGCTTCAAACATAGATTGTAGCCTCCTCGCTTAGGCTAGGTGAGTCTCCTGCCTTGTGTGTCTCACTATATACCTGTGCTGATTCAAACCTAGAATAAAAACCCTCACCTACAGCAGCTGTCAGTCTTACCTACAGGTGGGCAGACCTCACAGGACCAAGATCCACCCAGTCCCTTTAGCCATAATTCCTCAGGATCCAGCCACCAATACACTCAGGCATTGAGGGTCTGTGCAAATGAAGATTCTAGTCTAATTACCATAATAATCCTAGAGGAGCGAAGAGCAAAAGCAATATTTAAAAAAAAAAAAAGCTTCAATGAGCAAAATGTGGTATGAAACTACCTATAATGACCATTGAGGGCATCAGAGACACTATTAATACCACCGTGGTTTGTTGCCTACATTCATAGTGGAGGGAAATGCTACATTTCAGTAACAGGTTCATAAAAATGAAGATCTCAGGTTCAAGGACCCTGCCATGGATTACGTTGCTGTTGTGTTGTTAAGTGCTGTTGAGTCGATTCTGACCCATAGCGACCCTGTATAGGGTTTCCAAAGAGCAGCTGGTGAGCTTGAACCACTGACCTTGCAGTTCAAACGACTTTGCAGTCTGGCACATTAGCCCACAGTGCCACACCAAAATACGTGTCTGCTTGGCTGAGTTCTTATTCTCAGTAGTTCGGCAGTTATGTGATAATTCCCTCATGATGTGATCTGATGTGATAAACTGATAAGAGGATTAAGGGTGGGCTGCAATACCCTTAATCCCATTACAACCCTGATCCATCTAAGGGATATTCCCAGGGTATGGCCTGCAAGGTCTTTTATCTTACAAGAGATAAAAGGAGAGAGAAGTGGTCAGAGATCAGAGACCTACTACCATCAAAAAAGAAGAGCCAGGAGTAGCGTGTGTCCTTTGGACCTGGGGCCCCTGCACTAGGAAGTCCTTTAACTTAAAAAGCATTCACTGGGGAGAACAAACAAGATGGCGGATTGGGTGGATGTGTAGTAAAGAGCTCCGCCAACAACACAGAATACCCGACCAAGCAGGCTCAAGGGATGGTCCCAGAACTCTGAACCACATATAAAGGAATATTTAGAAGGTTGGAAGGCTTACAGCTGGGGGAATTTGTGGCAGAAGCAAGAAATCCATTGCTTTCTAGTTCGGGACGCTCGGCTGCCCCAGGAGCTGCCATCTTAGGTGAGACCAAGCAGGGGAAGGATCAGAGCAGCCACAGACAACTGGCAGAACCGCTGAGATAAAGGTGTGGACATTATTTTCTTTTGATAGCTGTTCATTGATTCCTTGCTGTCTGTGCACCTCCATTCTGGTGACTATAGGGGTGCCTGAGCTACTGGGCACCCCAGCCCCACCTGCGGAGGGTTCTACTACGCATGCACGCAGATATCCTTGAAATTTAAAGAGGCAGTTTCCAATTAAAACCAAATGGCCACAGCTGGCCCTGAACTGTTTCCAACTAGAAAAAAGGCCTGAACGGGGACTGTGGAGAGGGACACGCAGACAAAAGAGGAATTCGGCCTAAAATTAAATCCTAAATTACATCAAAATGACCAACAGAGGTATCTTAAAATTTCTCAGGAAGAAGAGTGAAAAGGGAAGCCCATTTCCTGATCACATCTACCTGGAGGCATTCAGAAAGCATAAAAAATACCAAAATACATCTAACTATTAAGGCCACAGATAACCCCTGAAGATGCCCAAAAAACAGAAGCAGATGACCATAGCTGCGCATGTTCAGAAACGAGATAAAGTGACTAAGGCAAATTAGCTAGAAGTAGACCTACACTCCATACTGGAAGACAGGCAGGCTTTGGAAATACCTGAGAAGGAATTCCTAATAATGATTATAAAAGGTATCAAAACACTAT
>NW_006408660.1:4440522-4447036 GCF_000296735.1 Chrysochloris asiatica
AGGATAGAGAGAAACACTGTTGACAGATGATGTATGGAGTGGATTGTAATCAATGTAATGAAACAAGTCATATGAATGGCTGAATGTGAAACTGATGATGTGCCCTGTAAACTTTCACTCAATCCACAATAAAAACCTATAAATAAATAAATAAATAATAAATAAATGGAAAGAGAAAAAAGCAAAAACAAACAAGACCAAAAGCAGCTCTGCTGTTGTTTCAGTGTTGAGTGACCGAGCATGCTGGGGCTGAGGACAGGTGAGATGGAAAGGAGCTCTAGCTTGGATTACGGATCAGAGACAATTGATAACTCTGTTTTCTAGCGTGGCTGGACTCAGCAATGTGAGAGGAGCCCTGGAGCCAAGGGGCTCAAACTTTGGAAAACTTGAATCTCTTGTGCAAATCATTAACCTTCCTTGCAAATCAATGAAAGACTTAGTACTAATGTTGTTTTTGTTGTTAACTGCCCTCGAGTTGATTCCAACCCATCGTAACCCTGTATAGGGTTCCCGAGGAGTGACTGGTGAGCTTGAACCACCGACCTTGTGGTTCAAGCCGACTTTGCAGGCCAGCGCATTAACTCACAGTGCCACACTAGGAGCAATGACTGGAGCTACATCTGTTGCTACCAAACATTTGAAAAGAAATGCAGCTCCCTGAGTAGTATTCAGCTACAGAGGAGCCAGGGGAATGAGAGGAAGGAACCTGATGCAATGGGGCAGTTCATAAACAGTCTTAATAGGGGACAAAGCATCATCTACAATACAAGTCCTCATATGTCTATGTGATTGCTAAGTGCCGTCAAGTTGGCTCCAACACACAGCAACGCAGCAAAGCATTCTGAGGAGCGGCTGGTGAGTTTGAACCGCTGCCCTTGCAGTTCAAACCAACCTTTCAGTCTAGTGCTTATCCTACAGCAACACACCAGGGCTCTTCGTAAGTCTATAGGCTGAAGCTAACACTGTTTGTAGAACAGGAGTTTGATGGCTTTCATTTTACAAGCACCTCACTAAGCAACTTGAGGCAAAAATGGTTAACATACTTGGCCACACCCTAAAACATTTTAAAATAAGGGAATATGAAAGTTTGTTGACAAATGGGCAAAGTGTATTTAAAAGCAAGGAGATTATGTTGAAAAATGATGTGTTTGTCTTTTCTAAAAGCTGATTAAAATAAATTCTACAGCCTGAGTGCAGATAATTTTTGACTCACCCTCATTTTTTCTGATTTGTATGTGAACACCAAATATTTATGCTTTGTTCATTTGGGAAATATAAGATGTGAATGGGGAACCAGAGGGAGGAAGTAGGATAACTGTTGTTAAAGGGAAGGGATTGTAATCAGTGAGATGAAGCAAAGCGTTTAATTTGTTAAATGTAAAGCTAATGATCTTGTCTGTCAACTTTCACTCAATTCACAATAAAAAGTTAAAAAAAAAACAACTTTGCTGCTAGATGAAAGGGAGTCTACACATAAGTGCCAAAGAAAGGACTGGCAATCTACTTCTGGATGATCAGCCACTGAAAACCCTGTGAAGGGAAATTAATTAGGGCCATAGTATAAGGGGACACCATGGTTAATTGGCATTAATATCTATGTCCTTCTCTGATAAGTAGTGACTAGGATCTTAAGAGCTCTTGAGAGACCATCTAAGGTACAAGTATTGGTCTTTCCCTGTCCAGGGGAAAGAAATTGTTGTTAAGTGTTGTCGAGTCAGTTCTGATTCATAGCGATCCTGCATAGGGTTTCCAAGGAGCAGCTGGTGGGTGTGAACTGCTGACCTTGTGGTTCTCAGCACTGATCCTACAGCACCACACCAGGAGTCTGAGGAAAGAAGAGAGATGGTTAATTAGCATAACATCTACATCCTTCTTTGTTAATCAGCAACTAGAATCTTAAAAGCTCCCAAGAGGCCATCTGAGGTGCAACTTATTAGTCTTTCCCTGTCCAGAGAAAAGAAGAGAGATGAAAATTGAAGATACTTGGAAACAATTAGTCTACTGGGTTACTGGACCACATGAGTATCAGTCTCCACAACCCTGAGACCAAGAACTAGATGGTGTCCACCTATCACTACCAACTGCTCTGAAAGGGATCATATTAGGTCTTAGGTAGAGTGGGAGAAAATTTGGAACAAAACTCAAAATCATAAAATAATAATAATAATAATAATCAGGCTTACTGGTCAGATCGAGCTTGGTGGAAGCCTGAGACTACAGCCCTTGGTCACCCTTTAAATCTAGAATTGAACTCACCCTCATGGCTCAATTTTCAGCCAAGCAATAGTAGATAGCTAGACAAGGGGGAGCCACAACACTAGTGAGAAACCAAGAATGGTCAAACATGTGAGATAAAAAAGACAGCATTACCTAAGGAGCAAATTCAGAAAGGTGGGGGCAGAAGGAGGAATAGAAACAAGGAGCACAGAGAGGAAGTGGGGTGAGTGATGCTACATTCAAGGGACCACAAGAG
Organism: Chrysochloris asiatica; assembly: GCF_000296735.1. NCBI lineage: Eukaryota > Metazoa > Chordata > Mammalia > Afrosoricida > Chrysochloridae > Chrysochloris > Chrysochloris asiatica. The sequence goes on from NW_006408660.1 coordinate 4,442,996, forward strand.
CCATAAAATTAAGTGGATGGTTTCTTGAATGCAATAAAACTGATGATCCACTCTATAAACCTTCGCTCAGTTCACAGTGGAAAGGTTTTTGGTTTGTTTTTTTTTTTAAGTTATTGGGAAAATCTGCTGCAAAAGATCTCTTAAAGTATTCCAAAGCAAAGCTGTCACTTTGAGGACTAAGGTACTCCTGACCTGAGCCTGGTATTTTCAATGACCTCATATGCATGTGAAAACTTGACAATGAATAAAAAGACTGAAGAACCGATGCTTCTAAATTATGTTGTTGTTGATGAATATTAAATATACCATGGAGTGCCAGAAGAATGAACAAATCTGTCTGTACGGTCAGAGTGCTCTTTAGAAGTGGGATGACTCACGTATTTTGGACATGTTATCTGGAGGAAGTACTCCCTAGGGAAGGACATCATGCTTGGTAAAATAGAGGGTCAACAAAAAGAGGAAGACTCAGATTGCAACAATGGGCTCAGAGACAGATCTTAAGAATGGCCCAGGATTATACATTTTGTTAAATATACGGTCGCTATGAGTTTCAACAGACTCGACAGCACCCAACAACAACATAAAAGTTATGCTTACACTTACAGTGTAGTCGATTCAGTGTGCAATAACATTATGAAAACATTTGGAATATTGTGAGAAGTACCAAAATGTGACACAGAGACACGACATAAGCAACTATTGTTAGAAAAATGGTGCCCACAGACCTGCTTGACCTAAGGTTGCCACAGCCTTCAGTTTGTAAAACATGCAGTATCTGTGAAGCACAATAGAGTGAATGGCAATAGAACAAGATATGCCTGAACACAGTACTGCAGCCCCCACCCCATTCTGCTTCCAACCAAAGTCAAGCTAGGCTCAGTCCCATGTACCCTGCCCTGAAAGGAGAAAACCAATCAGCGAATCAATCCTGTGTTCTGTGTACCTGCACAGAACTTGCCATTCACCATCTGTAATAGCTAAAGTTTTGTGTCAACTTGACTGGACCAGGATTCTCAGTGGAAGTTGAGATGTACTTATCCCCCATGATGTGATTTGATATGATAAATCAATTAAGAGGATTAAGGGTGGGATGTGGTTGTTGTTAAGTGCCATCAACTCATGGAGACTCAAAGTGACCCTGCATAGCATTTCCAAGGAGCAGCTGGTAAGTGAGAGCCACCATCCTTAATCCCCTTGCCACTCTGATCTGACGAATAGAGGCTCCCAACGGTGTGGCAGCATGCAATGCCTTTTCTCTTACATGAGAGAAATCTGAATAAGGAAGGAGGAACCTACTACTACCAAGATAAAAGAGCCCGGAGTGGAGCACATCCGTTGGACCCGGGGTCCCTGCTCTGTGAAGCTCCTAGATCCAGAGGAAGATTGATGCCAAGACACATGAAGCATTCCAAGTAAGGCTGGGTCTGCAGATGCTGAAAGGACACAAGAACCTTTGTCCAGAGCCAATGCTCTGAATTCAAACTTCTAGCTTCCTAAACTGTGAGAGAACAGAGTTTTGGTTGGAAAAGCCACTCCTTGTGGCATTTCTGTTATAGCCACACTAGAGAACTAAAACAGCATCTCATTTGATTCTTAACCTATTACTTTGTTGTTACTTGTCATTGTGTGGGCTCCAACTCAAGGCGACCTGATACACACCAGAATCCAACACTGCCCAGTCTTGAGCCATCCTCATGATGGTTGGTGTGTTTGCATCCACTGTTGCAGCTCTTGTTTGCCCATGCCATGTTCACTGAACCTCTACCAAACAAGATATCCTTCTCTAGCAGTTGGTCTTTCCAGATGATGTGTCCCAAGTAAACTAGCCAGTTTTACCTCTTCACTTCTAAAGAGCATTCTGGTTGTATGTCTTCTAAGACTGATTTGTTCATTCTTCTGGCAATTTGCAGAATAGTCAATAATCTTTGTAAATACTACAACGTGAATACATCAATTCTTCCATCTTCCTTTTTTTATTGTCCAATTTTCACATGCATATAATGTGATTGAAAAGACCATGACTTCATGCTTACCTACAAGGTAGATACTTTTATCTCCATCTTTTTGTTGCTGTTAAGTGCTGTAGAATTGGTTCCGACTCACAGCGACCCTGTATAGCATTTCTGAGGATCAGCTGGTGGATATGAACCACAGTCTACTGCTTATCCTACAGTGACACACCAGTCTCCATCTTACACAAGAGAAAATTGAGATTTAGAGAAGTTCAAGGTTACTGACCAGGTCTTGACCAGGAAGCATTCTCATGCTTAGAACTTTAGAACTCCACAGTAGGAGACTCTGAGGTCACCCGCAGTAGGTTGCCAGTGATCTTTACAGCAACTTGAAGCTCAAAAACCTTCTTCCCTCTCCTCCCTATTCTGCATCTTCCAAGTCTCCTGCAGCAAACAGCCCAGACTCAGGACCAGTACCAACACAGAATCTCCATTAGCAAAGCTCATTTCAAGGACACTGCCCAGTCTGGTTATTCAAGAACTGCTCTAACTGTTCCCGCTAATTGACAGCCCATGCCTCAGATCTCCACTTGATTTAGAAGACTGGCTGTGATTCCTCTAGGAATCCACCATTAATGGGGGATAAAGATGGAGCAAGAAGGGATGTAGGAAAGAAATCTGCCTGGGGAGGGAGGATATGGTCAGAACAGCCAGTTTCCTGAACTCCAGCACCAGGGTAAATGCCCATACGATTGAAATCCCCAAAACTTCCTTTAAAATCCAGACCTGCTAGCCTGGTTGAGACTGAAGGACTCCCCAAAACGATTGCCCTGAGACACTTTAAACCATGAACTGAAACGAACCCTGAGATCACCTTTTAGCTAAACAACAGACCGGCTCACAAAATAAGAATACCTCCCGTGAGTACTGTGTTCCTTTAAAAACTCACCTATATGAGTCTGACTGTCAACAATGGCTTTAAAACAAAGAGGAGAATGAAAGGGGACAGGCAACTGAGGTTCCTGGATAAGAATTTAAATAATGGACCAAACTGAAATAATGAGAGTGTTCACACATTGTGAAGAATATACCCAATGTCAACTGAACACCTTGTGTGGACATTGTTGAATCGGAGCCCATACTGCTGTTTAAACCTTCACTGAAAACACAATAAAATATGATTTAAAATTAAATAAATCCTCAGGAGAACAAACAAGATGGCAGATTGGGTGGAAGTGCAGTAAGGAACTTGATCAGCAGCAACACAGAATACCGGACCAAGCAGGCTCAGGGGATGGTCCCAGAACTCTGAACCACATATAAAGGAATATTTAGAAGGTTGGAAGACTTACAGCTGGGAGAATTTGTAGCAGAATCAAGAAATCCATTGCTTTCTAATTCAAGACGCTCAGCTACTCCAGGAGCCGCCATCTTGGGTGAGACCAAGCAGGGGAAGGATCAGAGCAGCCACGGACGCCTGACAGAACCGCGGAGATAAAGGTGTGGACGTTCTTTTCTTTTGGTATCTGCTCATTGATCCCTTGCTGTCTGCGCACCTCCATTCTGGTGACTATAGGGGCACTGGATCTAGTGGACACCCCAGCCCCACCCTCGGAGGGTTCTACTACGCATGCATACAGATCTCCTTGAAATTTAAAGAGATAGTTCCCACTTAAAACCAAACGGCCACAGCTGGCCCTGAACTGTTTACAACTAGAAAAAAGGCCTGAACAGGGATTGTGGAGAGGGACAAGCAGACAAAAAAAGGAAATAGACCGAAAATTAAATCCTAAATTATGTCACAACGACCAACAGTGGAATCTTGAAATTTATTAAGAAGAAGAGTGAAAAGAGAAGCCCCTTTCCTGATCACATCTACCTGGAGGCAATCAGAAAGCAAAAAAATAACAAAATACATACCCATCTAAGTATTAATATACCCAAAAACAAAAGCAGATGATCATATCTGCACATGTCCAGAAATGAGATAAAGTGACTGAGGCAAATGAGCTGGAAGTAGACGTACACTCCATATTGGAAAATGGGCAGGCTTTGGAAATGCCTGAGAAGGAATTCAGAAAAATGATTA